>NC_137430.1:3395000-3405000 GCF_964374335.1 Astatotilapia calliptera
CACAGACAGTCCCACGGGCCTCTTGATTGGTTGCTGCATTCAGGGCGGGGTCTAGCCGTGTGTGTCACACAGACGCTGTAATTAGTCTGGGGAGGTGCACAGGTGCAGCACAGTGATCCTACATTAGGAGGACCAACCGGCTGTGACCATGTGGTGGCTGTGAGTGCACACACAAATCCACACAGCTGCAGAAGTAAGAAATTAAAGGAACTTGGCTACTTTCTAAGTTTGGCCCTCCACGTTTCTGTCATCAGAGAGACCCGCCTCTGCAGCTCTAACTGTTATTTCAAACAGAGCTGGACCTATAACAAAACTGTCTCAGTTCAGTAATACCCTGAAAAGCACAGTTTAGTGGCAAACATATTCGATGCCCTGTATGATGTACAGATGAGGACAGTGAAAGTGTTTCCTGTACAAAAAATAAGAAACCACAGTTTGAGCTGATCTAATAACTCACATGTTGCTTTTTCACTTTCGCCCATCTAAAAACAGGTGCAGGCCAATTGATCAGGTTATATTTCTGACTAGGATTTTGGCTTGGAATGATTACGTAACCACGGTAACTAAGATAAAAGCATTTTTATACCACAGAAAAAAGTCAGGATGTCTAAACTAACCCAAAAACAGTGGAGCGTTCTGCAAAGATGAAGTCAAAAGGAGCCTTGTTTAGCAAAATGTAGAAGTAATAAAAGTCTTAACAATCAGTCTTTATGTGCATCTGTGGAAACAAGCTGAAAGCACACCGCTGGCTGCCTGCACGCACCTTGGTCTGGTGGTGAGACCAGCTGTGGGCGGGGTCCACCCACAGTGGGGGACAACTCTGCATGCCTGACAATTAACACTAATATGCAAATAAAAGCTGGGGGTCACCTCTGGTCAGATTTCTACACAGCATTCGCCTGACCAAACACACATTTAGACAAATATTCACACCTGAATAGAAGGAGCACACACAACACACATGCTCTTGCAGGTTTGTAGCTAAGGCCAAGTGTTTGAAAAGCACACGTAGGACTCTCTGAAATAATAAAACCGCAAGTTTAATGAAGCTCAGACAGGTCAGCTGCACATATACATCAAAACCTTAAACTGTTGTCTCTCATTTAGTAGTGGGAGAAGTAATGATGTATGGTGACAAAAAAGCTTGACTGACACATTCGTCTACACTCACACGCCCTTACCTGGCAGCGCTGTGTTTCGATTATTATCTCGAGATGCACAAATCGCTAAATTCTGATATCAATATTTACATTTTAATGTAAAAATGTTGCTGCTACTCCATGAAAGTTGTTTTTGAACGGTGTGAGAAAACTATGGAACAGAGTGGTATCCAGTATTATGGTAAAGTTACCATTAACAGACTATTGTGGCATGGTGCAAATGAGGCTGCCACGTCAGGTTAGGTCAAGGGTCGCAGACAATTAGAATTTAAGCTGATGATGCTCTTGGTAGCACTTGCCAAATTCCACTTATACTATGAAAAGCAGGGTTTGGAAAGCAGCCGTGATAGCATCATCAGCCATGTAGCATCTGCTAATATACTGTATAATACAGTTGGCTAAATCCACAAAGGGCATAAATCTCAGAGCCGCAGCAGCAGCACAGGCCAGCTGATCACAGCCTGTCTGTAGCTCACAGTAAACTTATCTCGTGCTGAGCCATTTTTCTGCACCGCACCAGATTCTTGGGGTTCATTTATCTGCCAAATCCCACTTTAACCACTCAAAACTCCCAGTAGTGCTACAGGAACGGTCACGAAGCAACAACAGTAATCGAGTAAATGGCACGCAACGGATAGACCACATCAGCTGGGTTACGCATGACAGCGTGTCGAAAACGTGCAGCATGTCTGACTGCAGCAAATCGCTCTGCTTTACTGGCTCCTTGCAACTTTTTGCTTTTTCACCAAAAATGTAAATTAAATGAAATGTAAGTTGAAAAGTTGATGTTTTAGGACTGTGGAGGAGACCCAACATGTGGTGCACGGAGCACTGACATAAGAGGACTTACAGGGAGCTTTTCCATGGCAGCAGAAGTACCTAGAGCTGGGCGATAGAACGATAACGATATGTATCGCGATATAACTTTTACTCGATAGAGAAATTAAGCTATCGCGATAGACCTCGCCGCTCTTGTCCTCTTAAAAAAAAAAAAAAAAAAAAGGTCAGCCAATCCAAATTAAGTAGCGCAGAGCCGAACCAATCACAGCCGCAGCGTCACGTCGCGTGACTTGTTACATACAGCACAAGTGCCAAGCCGCACGTGTGTTTGTTTGGGAAGCAGCCAGCGGGTAATGGAGCCAGCGCGTAATGGAGGAAATGAGTGTGCCGACTAGAAAAATCAACCGAGCGTGACCGAAGAGAAAACAGATGATGGTTCCAATGCCGGAGAGATTGTCGAACGGAAGAGCCATAGAAGCTCCGTAGTGTGAAGGTATTTCGGCTATTTCAAGTCTGACAAAAACAGAGTAGCTGCACTGTAAATTGTGCCGAAAGCAAGTCTGGAAATACAATAAACTGGTGCATGCGTCACACTGCGCCACGTTATTGTTTCGGTGAAATGAATTTCTACAATACTGTTAATTCTACTCTCTGCAGTGTTTAAATGCTTACATATACACACAGTTACTGTCCCTCCACACATACGACTCGGTTCTGCTTCTATGCCCCAGCTTTGTTTACTTTTTCCCACCGAGGCTTCTAGACTTCTGATTGGCCAACATTTCTGCACGGTTAGGAATCTAGCGCCACCTGCTGCTTTGGCATGTTCATAGCAGCGTTTGCCTTCATTTCTGCCTTTATGTGTGGACGGGATTATTTTTTAAAACGGAAAATCTCCGTTTTCAAAAATACCCGTGTACGCGTGGACGTAGCCTCAGTCTCTGACTGGAAGTGCTAATTCGTCATTCGGCTTTTGTCAGACTAAAGTAACTGTTAAAACTGTTTGAAAAGCTCAGCTATACAACAAGGAGAGATTGAGAATTTCCTTTTAGTTCTCAGTTTATTTGATATTGACAAAAGTTAGTCAGTTTTGTCTGTTCTTCTGTAAAACAAACTAAGATTTATTTTTAGAATTAATATTTTGTTTCTAAGTGGAATTGACAGTTTAGTCTGTTTCGTTTGTTCTATTTTGAAACTTAAACGCTTTAGCGGCTGCCTTTTGTGTAGTTTGCAATATTTGCCTTTATTTATCTGAAAAAGTCTCATGTTCCTTAAGTACATCTACCCTGTTGAACTTATTATGGGAAATAAATATTTAAATCAAAACAAGCTGCTGATTATTTCACATTTTACTTGTGAGCAACGGCACATTTAAATCTTACAAATATAGTTATTTGGCTTATATCGTGATAGATATCGTTATCGCCTGAAATGAAAAAAACATATCGTGATATGAAAAAATCTCATATCGCCCAGCTCTAGAAGCACCTGGAGGTGAACTGCACTCATTTAACACCTTTTTTACAGGGTTACTGCCCATCCCAGCATGCTTTGAGGCAGAGAAGCGGCACACCCTGAACAGGCTGGCGCTATATCAGAGGACACTGATAACTGTGGGAAATTTAGAGTCTCCATACAATCAGATTCTTTATAAAGAGGAGAAAAGCAAATGCATCTGGGCAGGTCTTGCACACTAATGCATAATTAAATCAAAGCCTTCTTGATTCCTTTTAATGCTTCAATAATTGCTTAGAAATCAGATGACCTCAGATCGTTAATGGTTATTCATCTTATCATACAGAAGCACTCCATTAATTGTTGATGGCCAGTGAACTGTGTGGATATGCTCCTGATCCAGAAAGGTGCTTATCTGTGGCAGGAACAACGCCATGGCTGCTTCAGCCGCCATGAGGATGGAACAAGTACAGGTTGGAGCACATGATCCCCTGTGCAGGCAGATACCCACCAAAAACAATCAGATGTTACTCTCACGGCCGCGTCGCAGCGTGGTCGAACTGATTCCTTTTCCATTTTCTACTTTTTGTTTTTAATTTAGTTGCGTTTCAGTTACTTGCCAGATAGTCTGTTAGTTTCAGTTTACTTTTTATTGTTTGAAAATGTTTTTAGTTTGTGTTCGTTTCAGTGTTATTTTCAGTCTTTGCATGTATTAGTGTATTCAGAGCATTTGCCAGAAACAAGCTTTAGGAGACTCGGTATAGTTTTACAGTGAAAACACAGAAGTTTTCTAAAAGCTTTGGACTCACAGTCTTGCAGACATCAAATCATCATCATGCAAGCTGTGACATATATTATGCTTAACCAATACTAACAGTAGGTATATTCACTATGTTGGGGTGTCCAACTCCAGCCCTCGAGAGCTACTGTCCTGCAGCTTTTAGATGCATCCCTACTCCCACAAGGCCGGATCAAATGATCGGCGTGCCTCGTCAACACGCCATCAAGTTTGCTAAGGCCTGCTAACAAGCCGTTCATTTGATGCAGGTGTGTCGGCACAAGGATGCATTTAAAAGCTGCAGCTCTCGAGGACCGGAGTTGGACACCCCTGCTCTATATCATTACAGTTAGCTGTCACTCAGCATTACAACTACCTAAACATCATCGCTGTCCCTAAAACATGAGCCCTGACGTAACAGCTGCATAAATCCTGCCCCTCAGATTCAACGCCATCAGATGAGGCTTAAACGAGCAGTCTGATGACGAACTGAAGCGCAGTCCTGGAAACACATGGTCACGAGGGACAGACTGGTCTGTCATATCTGTCGGGTTTACAATAACTGGACTGCAGAGAGGCCTCACAGTTCTTTTTATACAAAGTGGTTTTAGGCCTTTTCAAGTGATTAAGTGAGCACAAGCACATGTACCGCTGGGACATTATGTAACTCTTATTCCCCACATGCAGTACATAATGAATATGCAGATGAATAATGCAGAGATCCTGTGTGAGGGGTTTCCCGAGTAAATGGTAAAAGCATGAAGAGTTTCTCCCGTCTGTGCGTGTATAAAGTACACAGACTCCGCCCTCCTGACCAGTCATGATGTAAAACCATGACAGCCTTCAAAGAGAGGACGAGAGGAGACCGACAGACGCCACAAACATGGAATTATCTGTTATGTGAAAAGGCTCTTCAGCTTAGAGTGTGTATCTGTAAACTGTATGGGTCCAAAAGGCTTCAAAAAAGATTTGATTTCTATTTGCATAGAGTTATGTTTAGCAGTATGACTACATTCTCCTTCCGTTTTAGCTGAGGTCACTACAGCCAAGTCAGCGAAACACAATGTTAGTGATCAGGTTCTTTATTTCCTTTTTAAACTTCCTCAGAGTCATTTTTAATGTGTAAAACAGCAGACGCCAGCAGCAGGCTGGCGACACATTAACTAGTCTAACATCATTGTAGAAATACACACATACTAGGGGTGCAACATACACAAAATTCACGGTTCGGTTCGATACTTTGGTGTCACGGTTCGATATTCTTTCGATACAAAAAAATGTTCATGCCTTTTTAATCTGTCATTTATTAAAATTATAAATATATATTTTAACTCAAAGGTACAGTTTTTAAATTTAATGTTGCTGAAACAACAAAGCAATAAATTATATATATATATATATATATATATATATATATATATATAAAAAAAAAAAAAACACCCAGCACGCCCCTGCGGGCGGTTTATCCCTCAAGCTCGGGTCCTCTACCAGAGGCCTGGAAGCTTGAGGGTCCTGCGCAGTATCTTAGCTGTTCCCAGGACTGCGCTCTTCTGGACAGAGATCTCCGATGTTTTTCCCGGGATCTGCTGGAGCCACTCGCCTAGCTTGGGAGTCACCGCACCTAGTGCTCCGATTACCACGGGGACCACCGTTACCTTCACCCTCCACATCCTCTCGAGCTCTTCTCTGAGCCCTTGGTATTTCTCCAGCTTCTCGTGTTCCTTCTTCCTGATATTGCTGTCATTGGGAACCGCTACATCGATCACTACGGCCGTCTTCTTCTGTTTGTCTACCACCACTATGTCCGGTTGGTTAGCCACCACCATTTTGTCCGTCTGTATCTGGAAGTCCCACAGGATCTTAGCTCGGTCATTCTCCACCACCCTTGGGGGCATCTCCCATTTTGACCTCGGGACTTCTAGGTTATACTCGGCACAGATGTTCCTGTACACTATGCCGGCCACTTGGTTATGGCGTTCCATGTATGCCTTGCCTGCTAGCATCTTGCACCCTGCTGTTATGTGCTGGATTGTCTCTGGGGCATCTTTACACAGCCTGCATCTGGGGTCTTGCCTGGTGTGATAGACCCCAGCCTCTATGGATCTTGTACTCAGAGCTTGTTCTTGTGCTGCCATGATTAGTGCCTCTGTGCTGTCTTTCAGTCCAGCTTTGTCCAGCCACTGGTAGGATTTCTGGATATCAGCCACCTCCTCTATCTGCCGGTGGTACATACCGTGCAGGGGCCTGTCCTTCCATGATGGTTCCTCGTCTCCCTCCTCTTTCTTGGGTTTCTGCTGCCTGAGGTATTCACTGAGCACTCGGTCAGTTGGGGCCATCTTCCCAATGTATTCTTGGATGTTCGTTGTCTCATCCTGGACTGTGGTGCTGACACTCACCAGTCCCCGGCCCCCTTCCTTCCGCTTAGCGTACAGCCTCAGGGTGCTGGACTTGGGGTGAAACCCTCCATGCATGGTCAGGAGCTTTCTTGTCTTTATGTCAGTGGCTTCTATCTCCTCCTTTGGCCAGCTTATTACCCCAGCAGGGTACCTGATCACGGGCAGGGCGTATGTGTTGATGGCCCGGATCTTGTTCTTACCATTCAGCTGACTCCTCAGGACTTGCCTGACCCTCTGCAGGTACTTGGTGGTTGCAGCCTTTCTAGCGGCCTCTTCATGGTTCCCATTTGCCTGCGGGATCCCCAGGTACTTGTAACTGTCCTCTATGTCTGCAATGTTGCCTTCTGGTAGTTCAATCCCCTCAGTTCTGACTACCTTCCCTCTCTTTGTTACCATCCGACTACACTTCTCCAGTCCGAACGACATTCCAATGTCATTGCTGTATAGCCTGGTAGTGTGGATCAGTGAATCGATGTCTCGTTCACTCTTGGCATACAGCTTGATGTCATCCATATACAGGAGGTGGCTGACAACTGCTCCGTTCCGTAGTCGGTATCCGTAGCCAGTCTTGTTAATGATCTCACTGAGGGGGTTCAGGCCTATGCAGAACAGCAGTGGGGACAGAGCATCTCCTTGGTAGATCCCGCACTTGATGGTAACTTGTGCTATGGGCTTGGAGTTGGCCTCTAGTGTTGTACGCCACATCCCCATTGAGTTCCTGATGAAGGCTCTTAGGGTCCCATTGATCTTGTACAATTCTAGGCATTCCAGTATCCAGCTGTGGGGCATTGAGTCATAGGCCTTCTTGTAATCAATCCAGGCAGTGCACAGGTTGGTCAGTCTGGTCTTGCAGTCTCGGCTGATTGTTCTGTCTACCAGTAGCTGGTGTTTTGCACCTCTGGTATTCTTGCCAATTCCTTTCTGTGTCCCGCTCATGTATTGACCCATGTGCCTGTTCATCTTAGCCGATATGATGCCTGACAGGAGCTTCCATGTAGTACTGAGGCAGGTTATTGGTCGGTAGTTGGAGGGGACCGGTCCCTTCTTGGGGTCCTTGGGGATCAGGACCGTCCGGCCTTCAGTTAGCCATTCCGGGTGTCTTTCGTTAACTAGCAGCTGGTTCATTTGTGCTGCCAGACGCATATATATATATATATATATATATATATATATATATATATATATATATATATATATGATTGAGGAATCCCTCATCTTTGGAAAAGAGAGTTTATTACAGAGAAATGGCTCTTTCCAAAATAAAAGCTCTACTATACGCTTCTTCTGGGCTATATTCTCAGCAGCATATTAAACATATCAGGTCCCCATAAGGAGAATCCTGTGCTAACGGCTGTCTAAATGACTCGGGTAAAGTTAGTAGCATGCGTGCTTGTTGTTTTTGTCTGCTTCCACTTGTCTTTGCACGAGGATGCTGTCGGAGTAAATGTGCAGTCATATTCGTTGTGTTCCCACTAGTGCTGTCAGCGTTAATCTGAAATGACGTTAACATGAAAACCAGAATAGTTCCAAACGCCAGATCTGAATGAGGGTGGGGGAGGTTCAGTTTGCCATGTTGCAACGAGAGCTTAGCTTCTGTCTCGCTAGCTCGCCCTGCGCTCAGTGAATCTGCGCTCGACTACTCCGCCTAGGCTGCACTGTCGAGCGCAGATCCACTGAGCGCTCAACACAGACAGCATCGTCAGAAGGAAAGTTGATAAAATAAATAAAACATTTTGTATTGTTCGATACATACGCGTACCGAACCGAAAGCACTGTATCAAACGGTTCAATATCAATACGAGTATCGTTGCACCCCTAATATTTATTTATAGTATAGTAAAAATATTTCATTATTACTGTTTAAAACACTAATATGTGACATGTATTAGCTGTGATGTTGTGCTGAGGGTTAAAATGTCTTTTTGTCTTTTGGTAACTACAAAATGGCAATAAACCATTAATATATGTCTATGCTGTGCTCGTATTTATTTTACCCTGCTCAAATTCAATTTTATTTTCAAAGATTTAAAATGGTTTTTTTAAAGAACCATTTTTGAAGGTCCTTTTTAAAAAGGTTCTTTGAAAAACCATTAAAGGTGCTCCAAAGAACCATTGTTTGAAAGGTTCTTTGTGGCACCAAAAAAGGTTCTTCTGTGGCATCAGTCTAAAGAACCACTTTTGGTTCCAGTTGGCACCTTTATTTTTCTGATTATATGAGCAAAGTGAGACTCATTTATTAGGGTTGGTGGAGATGAGTGTGAAGATCCAAACAATCCCTGTCAGTGATGGAGAAGCTTTGATGGAAATATTTGGTAAAAAGTTCACCAGCATGAAGGAAATGAAGTTTCAAACTTTCCTTAGGAGGAGCCCAGCACGCCTGCTTAAAGAAAAGTGAGTGTGGCGATGTGGATGCTTGCAGCGACTGCTGTATAGAGGCCATCCTGCTACACATGAAACACATCAGAGTCATAACTGTTATTTTAGTCACGTTGTTTATTATCCTTATTGTTTTATCTGGGACTGTTTGCAGACATCTCAGAGAGAGGAGACACCAGCATCTGAACAGAGACTCAAACCAGCAACCTGCAGCTCCCTGCTTGGCTGCTCCAGTTTTCTCCTCACTCATGTTGCCCACCAGTGATTTCTAGCTGCCCACCCACACAGCAGGCTAGAATATGTGCTGAGCCTCAGCACCCAATACTTGGACATGTTTTCTTTATTAAATAATGAACCAGACCCCAAAAGTAAACAGCTGTTATTGCTAGGCAACGGGAGCAGCATTTGGAGATGCAGCACCTGACATTCCTGACCATGTGGGCGGAGCATGCATGAAATGGAATGTTCAGTAGAACTGTGCAACACAAGCACTTAGTTCCAGCATGTTTCATTGTATCCAGACACAGCTAGAGACACATCTACAGCAGCATCTCTGTGCAGGACAAACGACAGTTGACGAAGAAACATCGAAAACTTCACTTCACTCCTCTACAAAACGTTGGTTCCTTTGTTTAAAAGGCCAAAATGAATCGAGGGAGAACGAGAAGAGGATCGGCGAGTGCTTCACCTCACAATTCAGTACAGCTGATTAACCTGCAAGAAGAACTTCAAATGATACAGGCTGAAAATGTCAAATTAAAAGAAGAGGCAGAAAAATCAAGAGGAGAAGCTAAAGATTCAAAGTTTGAAACTGAAGTAGTATTGCAGGAATTACTGCATGTGGGCCTCAAACTTAAAGGAGAGAAGATGGGAAAACAACAGGCAGAAAAGGAGAATGAAAAGATGAAGAAAGAACTGTTGGAAGCTCAAAAAGCATTGGAGGAAGAGAAAAGCACAGCACAAGAAGCCAAAAATAAATATCAAACTGCAAAGAAGGAGGCAGGAAATGTGCTGCAGGAATTACAGGAGGTGCAGGAAGATTTTGAAGAGGAAAG
>NC_137430.1:3412500-3512500 GCF_964374335.1 Astatotilapia calliptera
TGTGACAGTGACGTAAGATTTGGTACAGATTTTATGTCACTCGCTCACTGAGTTACACACCCACTGCCCTTGCTCTGCGCCTTGGAGACCTAATACGTAGGAAACATCCACAGACCCTAAAGGGAAACGTATAAGGGAGTTCTGTAATGAATAGATGGCAGTCGTCCCGCCCCTCCTACCAAAGAGCCAATAAGTGACGAGCCAGAAAGCAGCAGGTGCAGCAGATTGTCTCATCGTAAAGATGTTTCCTGCCGTTCGTGAAAACATGTACCTATCATAAAGAACTTGTTCTTAAACGGACTCTGGTGCACTGCAGTAAAACAGCCGTCTGCTGCCAGACTGAGCACAGATAATATCTCACTGATTCCCTTCAGGTGGCCGAGCATGTGACAGCAGTCTTGTCCTGACAGGTAAATATGACTTGTGAAACAAGGCACAGACAGCTTTCCACCCACACGCCTTTTCAGTGCTGGGGTGTAGCTAAGTTAGGAGTGATAATCTATAACTTACACCAAAGTGATCTACTTCAGACTTCACCCAGAGAAATGCTGAAACGCACCAGCTGGCCCTCCGTGTTCCTGACATCAAAGCTGCAGCGTGGCAGCTGAGGGATCAAGAAGAGCAGGTCGGGCCGAGCTCAGGAGGAAAGGACGCACATTCAAAGAAAAGCTTCAACTTCTCAGGTTTGAAAGAACGGGGAGGCCCCACTGTGTAAGGATTATGACGGAGTCCCACACTAAACTGCCGTCTGCATTGTTTGGCTGCACACAGTCACATGGATGATGGATTTCCTCTGCTTCCTGATTCCTAGACAGAGGCTGGAATGACCTTAAAGACAGTATCCTGCTTTAGTCAGATGATCTGACTGTGGAGCACTGATCGGCTTTCCTAAACCCCACTTCTAACCTAATCTAATATTGAGTTTCACGTGACTGCTGGGGGCAGATTTTAAAACAATCGTGATGTCAGCCATGGTGAGGTGAGTGTTTCAGGTGTCAGGATGAAGAGAACGAGGGCAAGGATGACACTCCACAGCCTGAGAAGAACACAGACAAACTCCATCGCAGTAACTAAGAACTTGTTTTTCCTTCCACCCTTCCCTGCCTGCCTCATTATTTCCCTCCTCAGCCCTTCCTTCCTTTATTTCTTCCTTCCTAAGTCTCTCTTTGGGCATTTTTAGTCTTTTTTTAATGAACATCAACCAATCAGATATTAAACAAGAGCAGACCAACACTCACAATCCTACAAGTTTGTATTATTTTAAGATTAAACCCAGACTGATCTTTTTTCCAACCCTGAACCAGTCGGTTTGTTGCTGAAGCCCAGCCAAGCTGTCCTGGCTCCTCAAAGATATATGACTGCAGAGTGAGCATTAAACCTAAAAGTACAAAAACACTAAATAGATTAACACACACAGATCAAAGATTTACTGGACGTAAGTATAAAAGCCTGGGCTGCAGAGCCAGCACAGACCGAGCCTGGTTTCAGACCTCTACCTTTAGCCACTGAACGCAGCGCTGAACATTTTCGTAGTTATTCTGAGCATGAAAGGGAAACGTTTATGAATGAGTTTCTACTAAACTGCATCCGCAGCATTAAACAGCAACCAGTGCCTGATGCCAGAGTGGAGCAGCCACAGCTCTTTACGGCTGTCATTTCATGTAGTTTACATCACACCAACCTCGTCAGTAGGTTTGACCTTACAGATGTGTGACAACAGAGCCAACATCGCTTTTGACGAACTAACAAATCTGGGGTCGAGCCAAACCTCATCCAGCTAAAGCATTAAGGTGCAGGTTTCCTGCTCTGTGCAGTGCATGCTTATTTGCACAGGACTGGTATTATTAGAGGAACCTGTGGGTTAGAAAATACGACTCCTGTGAAATGAAAACTCCTACATCTGCATTTCACGACAGGTTTACACCAGCTAAACAAAAGCTACCCTTTATAAATATGGGACAACTGTGGAGTCTGTTGTCTAAGCTAATCCCATGTAAGTGTGCCATGTGTGTAATTTGTAAAGTAAGAGTTGTTTGCACCCTCAGAGACGACGTTACCCTGGTTACCTGACCTTCACTCACTGTTTCATTTAGAGTCTTTAGGTTAGGAAAAAGGAATCTTCTTCATAACAATAAGAGACCTTTTCATTCAAAGTTTCACAACATTTACCCCACAAAGACCTGTCACATATTTTATGCTACTTTACTCTCTGATATGCTCAACAATTCTTTTCATTCTTGGGGGAAAACAGCCAAATGTTTGAAGCTGCGGACACTCGACGTGTGTCAACAAATGCTTTTAGTTTTTTAGATCACCTGTCATTTCAGGGAGTGTCCGTGCATGCTTTGGGCTGATTATTTATTTAAACACATGCAATCCAACAAAAGATAAAAGCAGCATTAGTAATTCCACCCAAGCTTGAGAGATTTAAAACAGGAAATAAACCTCAGCACTGTATGATCATCCTTTACATGCTACAGTAGTGGAAAAGAAGGAGAAGAAACCAATCCAGCGACTGCACATTAACGAGTTTTCACCATACATGAGCCGACCTACGTAACAGAAAGGTCTCAGTGCGTGGCCAACAAGCTGTAAGAGAATAAGCTTCACTCTGGAAATTTATTATGACAATAAATGCAGCTGGCAGCCTGTGACGATGTGCCAGCGACAGAACCAGTTCAGCCAGACACGCAACGCCCACAAACATGCTCCTCACCAATGATTAGGCCTGTTCGATATAACCATATATATCAGCTGACGATATAAAAACGTCCATCGTTATCTATGATGCCATCGTTTGTTTCGTGGTGTCGTAAAATAAACTGTTTACAGCGATATTTGTTCATGGTTCTGATGGTGACTGTAGTGACTTTATTCATGTCTTAAAGTTAGACTCTATAACTCCTCAATCACGATGTCATAAGTCACTGGACACTGTGAACATCCACGGTCACCACTTCATGCATAATGGACTTTCCATGACCTTCCAAGCTATATAGTTTATGTCTTCCATATTTCCAACTATATCCACAATCACATACTGTGTATGCTACCATTGTATATAGTGTGTTATCTTACTTTTTTTCATTGATTGTACTTAATTGTATTTTTGTATTTCCTTCATATATCTGTACCTGAGCTGAGGTGATGCAAAAATTTCCCCGCTGTGGGATCAATAAAGTCTTATCTTATCTTAAGTTCTCTCTTTCTCTTATATTTAATATAACCACACGGACAAGTGCCTGTTTTTACGTGTTGTCGTTAGCAACAATGACGGTAAAACCATCGTGGCTCTGCTGTCCGCTTGTTTGTTTTCTACTAAACCTTTCACAATAAAGCTCAAGATCCTGTTGAGACTTTTCAAAATAAACTGAATCACGTGAAAGATGCAGAGAGTTTACAGATGAGAAGAAAAAAAGAGCCGTCAGGTGCTAAAAAATAAACCTTAGACTCAAACTTTTAAAGAAAATGTCGGCCGTTACAACTTATGTCTAAAAATGTATCGTTTCATCGGTTAAAACACTCGACTGCAGCTACACCACGCGCAGCTGGAAACACTTCACGCAAGTCGAGCTGCCCGAGATTCACAGAATTTACAGAAAATGAGGGCTGCACGATTAATCGTTAGAAAATCGCGATCTCGATTCATACTTATGTGCGATCTCATTTCCAAATGACAACGATTTAAAAAAAATAAAATAAGACGACGATTGTACCGCATTTTGATCCGGGACGTACTCTGCATGAAAACAAGCGCTCACTCTTCCTGCTCAACAAATGACAAGGGCGGAGCCTTATACCACGTGATACAGAAGCTGTGCCGTGTGATGCTAAAATTAGCAGGAAAAAACCACGGAGAGCACGTCAGGAATGACGAGAAAGTGACAGGAGAAAATCCGTCCCGGTCAACCACCCAAACATCAATAACGGGAACCTTATACAGCGCTTCCCTTTACCCGTCGACCTCCCGCAGGCACAAAGACATTACGGAGGCTATCACTTATCACCTGACCAAAGATATGGCTCCATCAACACTGTGAAAACGAGGGATTTAGGAAAACGATCAACACCCTAGACAAACGCTACACAGTGCCGTCCCGCAACTATTTTTCTATTGTTGCACTACCTGCTCTGTACACGCAGCGTCGAGCAACGGTGGAGACGGAATTTCAAGCAGGACAACATTTTGCAGCAACAACAAAACGTGAGACATTTGTTGTTTTTATGTTTATTTATTGTTTTTATGTTCAGTCTCAACTGTTACGAAGTTGATGTGCAGTTAATAAGCGCAATAAATATTTATACTGGAAAAGAAAATGGTGAGAGAATCGTGATCTCAATTCTAAGCCAAGAAATCGTGATTCTCATTTTATGCAAAATCGTGCAGCCCTACAGAAAATATTACATTTCTGTGATTTATATCGTTGTCAGGACGATAAATGTCTTATATCGGGATATGAGACTTTGGTCATATCGCACAGCCCTACTAATGATGCAGGATTGAAAGTCAGTCTACTCTGATACGCCAACATTCAGTTTTCACAAGGTTACAGAAGCCTTGTGTTGGTGACGAGGTATGTGACCAGGCAAAGCTGAAGTGTGGCAGGTGCCACAGTCGGTGAAGGTAACCACAGCAGTGAGGTCCATAAATATCTGCACAGAGACATTCTGGTACGTTACCACACTGACTTTAAATGAAACAACTCAGATAAAGTCCAGACTTTCAGCTTTAATCTACTAGATGGTCTCTTTTCACTCCCTAAACAAATCTTAGTTGTCACACTGGATTTTGGCACACAACTGCAGTTTTTCTTACAGTGTTTTCAGCCGTGGATCTGCACTGCCTACTTCAGCAGTGGGCTACCATCAAGTCCCATCTCAGAGTTTTTCCAAGAAATTCAAACTGTGCACAGCTTTAAAACTACTGAGTGGTATTTGACTTTGGCAAGAGGCAGCTGGGTATTACAGTGATGGAATTAATTATTTGATCCCCTGCTGAAATAATCAGTTCCTACAGCTGTAATTGTAAGAACTGGACAGCCTCCGATTTTGATGGTAGTTTCATTTTAATGGAGAGACAGAACAGAAGCAGAAAATCCAGAGAAACGTGAGACAAAGGTTACAAATCGATTTGCATGCCTTTGAGGAAATAAGTATCTGACCAGAACGTTGGCTTCCACAGACTGTGTGCATGTGTGCGCACAGATCACAAACACTCCGAGTTACAGATCCTGATCTCTACTGGTTATGTTTATCAAGCCGTCCACAGAACCAGGTTTACAACATTAGGAAATTGCTGCAGTACTTAGTGCAAAACATACTGTAAGACAACACTTAAATAAACATAAAAATTAAAAGTGCTAAGCAGACAGATATACGATCAGTGCAAACATGGAGCAGATGCAGAGAACACCGTGCAGGGTCGTGTGTTTGTGGTGCCAACAGTCATACGGTTGTTGTTCACGAGTCCAGAGGGGAAGAAACTGTACGAGAGGTTTTGGTCCCTCTATTCATTCCTTCTATCTCAACCTCTCCACAGTCATGAGCAACACCAAAGAGCTGCCAAAGGACGTCAGAGACAGGATTTTAAACCTGCACAAGGCTGGAATGAGACCATCAGCGTGAAGCTTGATGAGAAGGACGACAACTACTGCTGCGAATATTCACAAATGGTTCAATAATCGGGCCAACAACCGTCAGAAAAATATTTTTTCCCCTGCTGAATTATTTCCCCCAAATGTAAAAGTGGCCAGACAGTGGCAGATGTCCTGTAATAGAATATGAAAAGTTGGGAAGTTGTAGAGTTATAAAATAGGAAGAGAAGAAACCAGATGTTCCAGTGGAAACGTGGGCTCTGGCAGACGCTCGGTGCTGCCGTTCTTCTATCAAACAGATGTAGTAAAAGACTTTTGAGGTACTTTCTCTTCTGAACAAGAGTAAAACATAAAAAACTGTTTCAGCGACACAGAGAACAGGAGATGTGCATCGTACCCTAGAAAGGAAATGATCAGACACAAACACCCAGTGTTTCAGCCACTCCTGTGAAAGCTGGAGTGGCAGTAGCTCACCAAACAGACTGTTTGATAACCGTCAGGGCTGCGGGTGGACTTACAGCATCAGGACATTGTAGGGATGTGACTGGATCAGGTCCATAATCATCCAGGGCCTTAGATCAGTCCCACCTCTTATTTCCCCACCACTCAGTAATCTGGCTGCTACAGGATTGGAGAGTAATCTGGATAGAAGGAGTGATGAAGGGAGGGAGGCTGCTACCGAGGGTCAATCCTCTGCTGTCAGTCCTCTTTATATCAATTTCTGTGATAAATTCACTGCTAAACTGCAGTGCAGGTGGAGGCGCAAGGTTGCATGTAAAGGAGGCAATGCACACGTGCTTGGAACAGCAGAATAAAAAAAGTTACCAAATGACATTCAACACAGAAAACCTGCAGAAACACCTGATGTGACGCAGCATGCAGAATCCAAGCCCACAATCTACTCATATAGATGCTCAATACTAGAAGGTGTTTGGTAAAGATGCAACCTGATAAATACTCAAATACATCACTCTGGTAAATATATATATATATAATTAACTTGTAATAAAAACTTCACTAAGTTTACAAGATGTAACCGACTGATTGACAGCATTAGCGCCGCAGGCTAAACGTGGAAGGTTTCCAGCATCACTAAGTTTCGCTGACTGACTGGCCAGCTCACACGAGGCTGCACTGAGCGGCTCATCATCGTTTTGAAGCTCACACATCAGAACCCGTTCAATAAAACTTTCCACACATAGTTTTAGTTTTCTCTGCAGACAATGACGCAAAGAGGACGCATGTGGGCAATAACGGAAAGCCCGGTTGTTCTTGATTACATCACTACTAGGCTGTTCCTGTGCTGTGTCACATATAGTGATGATGCAATCCTGTTGCCCAAAGAACGACTAGCTTGACGACAGAATGAAGCTGTTAGGAAAACTGAGCAAGCTCCACCCACTAATTAAGATGGACAGATGTGGGTTCAAGCTGGAAAGTGATTGGTGCATTAGGGATGAAGCTAAATTCATTTTTTTGCTTTTAATTGCAATTTGGCATCTCTCCTCAAACCTGGTTGGAACGCTCCGAGACAGCCGAGGTTTGACATACGGACGATGTGCTACTGCGTTAAGAATCCTCTACAGGTACGACAGTTACAGCTTTATTCTTGGCTAACGAGGCGATGCTATTCAGCAACTATCAGCGGGACGATAACTATGACTCGGCATGATGGTGCAGTCCCCACCCAGTCTGCTCCAAGGAAACAAACCTTCACTGTGACATATGACAGAATTCACCACACTATCCTTGAACATTTGGCCAGAGCAAAAACAGTGTGACACAGCAGATAAATGTGGGACAGTGACATCAGCAGATATGCTGACATCAGTCAACACGGTTCTCACACTGATATCCAACCTATACTGTGTTGCTACCCAATTTCTGCCATAATAGGGAAAGCCTGGGGTTTATTCTTTAAATATTAAACAGCCATTAGCAACATTAAGAGCAGTGTAACAGTGTAACAAGCTGTGATAAGAGTTAAAACAACAGTGCCAGCAGATACAGCATCCCTCTGAAAATTGGATGTGTCATGGATGAGAGTGCGTGGCAGGCAGAGGGGTCTCACAGAGACTACAACACGTGCAGCTGCAGACCAAAACATTACTCAGTGAATATTCCTCTGAAAGGGTTCGATAACAAATAGTTCAATGCTCAGTCCATACAACTCCTGAAGCTTTTGTGCTACCTATAACTATCCTTTCCACACACACACACACACACACACACACACACACACACAAACACATGCACACCTACTACAGAGGAGCCAGCATAAAGAAGGTTTCTCCAATAAGTCTGAAAACCAGTGTGGGCCACTGTTCCTCAAGTAAAGCTGAGCATGTTCAACGGTCTGCTTGCTACACATTGCTTTCCTCACACACTGTACATAAAAGACGGACGTTGCAACCATGACATCTGCTAACGGTTGAACTCTGCATTATAAAACACAAACACGAGTTTTAGTCCTTCACCACATTGGTTTTTGGACCAAGATGTGACCGTATCTGGGCATGAGGGTGGGGTGCCAAGTTTTCAGCTAAAGCTATGAGGAAAATCCCACACACCATACAGTTTTTATCCACAGAGAGTGAAAGAGAGTGCTTTTTAAAAATATTGGTATGTTGAGCATTTTAATGTTAGACTCCCTTTGGGAGCCAGCTTCAAAAGTGGCTACTAGAAAAACTGCACTTTGGCACTTGCTGCGTTAGTTTCACTTTTGTTTTTTTAGCTGTGGGAAAAACATATTTTTTACCATGACTGGCCATGCCATACCATGACAAAAAAAAGCTGCAATCTGTGCATGAAATGAAGTGCTGGCTGCTCAAAATGTCTTGACAGGACAGCTCGCGTAGTCTGTCCTCCTCGAAGCTCGGAGGAACCCACTCCCATATGCTATGCACTCTAACAGCACAGTGTAAGGAGGATTGTTTTTATTCACGGGGTCGTTCTTGCAGAGTGCCAATGAATGGGCAGATGCGACAGAAACATATAGAGGGGAAACTTGCGTAACAGTGTGGGAGTCTGCTGTGACAGTGCAACTTCACCATGCTGTCTCTATAGCGGTCGGCAACAGTGGCACGCGATCTACTCACTACTGTGATAATACGAAGGCAAAGCGGACATTCAGAGGGAGAAACAAAACCTAAAAAACTAACGACAACAATACCACCATGGTGCTAACTAGCCTAAAGCATAAGCGTGCTAATTCTGCAGACTTCTTCTCAGAAAGTAAAAGTGTCCGAGGCGCACCTGAAGGCAGCATTAACCTACACCCGTACTCAGTCCCTGCTGCGATGCGCCCTGTGAGCTCACTCATCCAAAATCACCGTCAGTTCACTGCAACAAAGACTGCGGCTTTCCGCCCACCGACCCCGCGCTCAGTGCACACACCGGGCGTTACCACACAAAACGGGACGTTCATTTTTCAGCGTCACTCACCGTTAGTTGTCTCCTTTTTGACAGTTTGTCTAGAGTCTCCGAGCGTCGCTGTCACCGCTACGATCCGCCCACCCAAGAGTGTACGCTGCATAAATATGCCCCGCCCCCAGCACTGCCTCTACTCCAATCGCAAAACGATACCGCGAACTGGCTCTCATTTTAACCAATCGCACGAAGACTAAAAGTCTGCTTGACGGCCTTACTGTCCAATCAAAACATCTGAATCCCGGGAAGATCCCTTTCTCACCGTGTTGGCTTTTGACAGACACCGTGTGCATTCAATAGAAAAGTTTGACTCCTTTTACGGGACGGTGCCGGTCCAATCGCCTCGGGGAACGAACTCTGCATACGGCCGCGGCCCAGGAAGACGCCCTACACCGCCCCGATCAGAGGAATGTTACCAAGCGGCTAAACAGGAACTACAGAAATTACAGAGACCCAAGGGGAAGTGTAACCCACACGCGTCCACTAATGTTGATGGTATAAATACAAGTAGTTGACTTTGACTGTGTTGCTTTTGGGGGTAGTGGGGACAGAAGTGACAGCCGATTTAATTTACTACAACTCGCCACCTAATCTGCTGGATCTGATTCACAAACTGGAGCAAGGAAGCGTGTCTTCTCTGGGGGTGAGATTGCAAAAAGCCACAGAAAAATCAAAAGCGGGAAAAATGCTCCACTTGACATAGTGCAGGTCTATAGTGACGCCTTGTGGTGGAAAGCTTACCTTACCGCCACCTGCTTGGCCGTAGAGTGGTTACAATACTCCAGACCTGCTCGTGCATATACACACATGCAACTATATAAATTCATCTCTTGTCAAACTTGTGCTGTTTACAAAATACACCCAAAGTTTCAGGAGCTTATAGAACTACCTTTAGCAGTCATAACTTGTATCAGTCTCACATGGCACTGTGGACGGATTTTAATCCACTCTGCTTTACAGTGTTGCTTCAGTTCATTGAAGTTCGTGGACATTCATTTTTACGCAGCACTCTTAAGGTCCTGCCACAGCATGTAAGTCAGGTTGAGGTCTAAACTTTGGGTCATTGCAACACCTTGATTTTGTTCTTTTTCAGCCATTCTGATGTAGATGTGGTGCTGTGGTTGGGATCATTGCTCTCTTGCATCACCAAGCTCTGGCCAAGCTTTAGCTCAATCATCATATTTGATCCTAGAAGACTTTAGTACACAGAGGTCTCCATAGTTGACTCAGTGACTGCGAGCTGCCCAGTCCTGCCTCTGTGAAGCATCGTCCCTCCATCACTTTACTCAACTCCTTGTATGAAGAGTGATACCACAGCACTGATAGTGGTTTTACCACATGTGATGCTGTGCATTATGGCCAAACAGCTCCACACTGGTCTCATCTGTCCTAAGGTCATTGTTCCAGAGGTCTTGTGATTTGTTCAGATGAAGCTTTGTAAATGTATATTTTTTAAGAGGTGTTTCTCCCTTCCAAAAAAAGCCATATTTGCTTTCTGTCTTTGTAGTTGTACTATTATAAACATTGACATTTCACACATTAACTGAGACCTGTAGTCTGAGATGTAGCTCTTGGGTTTTATGCATTTTTTCTGATAACGTTTGTCCTTTGCTGAAGTCCGTCTATCTTGAATGTTTCCCACGTGTGAATATTTTTTCTTGCTGTAGAATAATGGACTTGAAATTGTATATTTGTATATTGTAATTATAACTCTTCCCAGATTGCTAAGAACCAACAATTGCTCTTAGGCAGATCATTGCTGATGCCTTTCCTGCTTGGTATTGCATTGACACACACCTGAATGCCCCGACCTGCTGAAACATCTGTCTTTGTAAAGGTGCTCACACTTGAGTCAAGTGCATTTGATTATCAGCACCTGGCTGCTGTTTAGCCTTGTAATTCCTCTGGGAGCAATAATCGTGTACATAGTTTTACACAACTGCGTAGAATCCTGTGAAAACGTGCTTTTTAAAGCAACCTCACACAAAAGTAACCGGTCCGATTTAAAGGTGTTTTTCTGTGCTAAAATGTTCGAGAAGTGTCAAAGCAAATGTCACAGAAATCAGTCCAGTCACAATGAATCTGCTTTCAAAGAGGTTTATTGAAAGAAATAATTTTCAAATTTTATAAAGATCAACCATTTGCTTATGCTATCACACAATCAGAACCTGGAGCATCACCGTTTCCCCTCCAACCTTTTGCAGTCTTTGATATGAATCATTAGTGCTTTGGACAACCCAGATTTTCCTAAAAAAGTTGGGTTTATGTGTAACATGTAGATTTGCTGCAGTTCAGCACCTGGACTCTTACTGAAGAGCTGTGCTGTTGGAACACTTGCAGAATGTTTGTCATTGTCCTAATGAATGTGGACAATGACAAAGGCCTTCATTGAAATAGATATCATCAGGATGGCAGCAGGCCCTCTGGAAACATTGTAACCATGCTTTCTTTTTAAACCCAATCGTGTGACTGGTTGCCTGACATATGTAGGAGCTAGACAGGTTAAAAAACTGTTCAGTATTTGATGTCATGTTCGTGGTTTCAATTCTGTTTTTGTTTTTTACATGTTACACATTTTCCCAATTTTGTAGAAACGGGTTTTCAGAACTGCTTCACTGGCGAGCTTAGCGTTACTGTTTTATGGCTAAGCAGTATTCCATAGACTGCCAGAGTACACAAGATTAAAAAGTACTGGTTTTGATGGGACATGTCATGACTTCTAAGCAAGATGCGTTAAAGATATGCTATTGCTAAGAGGTTTCACCACGTCACACTTAAACAGCAAGATGTGGTCCAAAAATGCATTTCATGTAGGTGTACTTTATTTACCTCCCCAGGCGAGACAGCCCGGAGACCAGATTTGGGGAATCAAGTGCTTCAGGATATTTTGGAAACGGTCAACAGTTCTGCCCAGGACTGCCACACATGCATCACTCTGTTACAGTGGTTTGCAACCAAAGATACAAGTATACAATATAATATTGTATCATCTAAGATCACTATGTTTGCAGCTATTCAGTACCCCGCTCTTCCATGACCTGGAAGTAGTATGTATATATGTATTATATAAATAACAACTCTCCCGTTACCTGGAAGAATTCAGTGTTTCACTCTACACACAGTCTGCAAGCATACAGCAAAAACCAGCTGCTTTGCACATCAAACCTTCTCTTTGCCGGATGATTTTTCAGTGCAGCATGCAAGTAAAAATGTGTACAATATTAAAAGTCTTTAGCTTCATCACCCTCATCACCGTCATCGTCGTCACATCCATTTTTACCATGGACAGCTCCTTGTTTTTTTAAAATAAGAAATCAGAGCAGTCTTTATTTATTTTGTATATTTTCCTCTATAGTATTCTGCATTTCAAAGCATGCCAAAGAAAGTTCGGTTTCTGCATAGTGCTGGCTATACAAGTGCCAAAGAGTTTGATTCCTGTACAAGTAATAGAAGGTGGTATTTACAGGCAGAATAGATCCAGTGTTGTGTAAACGGTACCAAACCCCCCCTCCCTCCTTCAAGTGCGCAAAATATCTACAAATAGCAAGTCTGTGAGAACTCATAGAAAGTAGAAGAGAGCTGAAAAAAGCTCAGCAGTATGGAAGAGCTGTTAAGGGGAGGCATGTGTATTAAGTGCGCAGGCAGTTCTTATCTTTGTGTGTGTGTGTGTGTGTGTGTGTGTGTGTGTGTGTGTGTGTGTGTGTGTGTGTGTGTGTGTGTGTGTGTGTCTAAATGCAAAGGGGAAGAAGCACTTGCCCCCACAAGTCAAAAACTGCCCACAAACCAAAACATCCCCCCGCCCCCTCCCTTGGTGTCTTTTTTCTTGGAAAGTGCACCCTCTATTGTTATAATATGCAGTATGCATACATAAATGTGTCCTCTAGCACTAAGGTCTACCGTCACATACAAGGTCAGGGAGGAAGAGTCGACAACAACCACATTCTAGTTTTGAGGTCATAGTTCTGAATGTAAAGATACAGTTCAGGCCACTAGGTGACTGTCATTGAACACTAACAGAAGACTCACTACAGTATGAGATGGCAATGGGAGCCCACTGCTGAAAGACACCACTGACTGCACTGTCAAAAAAAGAAAGAAAGAAAGTGTTGTAAAGCAGCCAGGTCCACTGGGTCGAGGATAGTTCTTTGTTTCCTGGAGAGCACAGGCAGGGACTGCTGGTAGGAACAAACCAAACAAAACTGGTGATGGCAGTGAAACCAGGTACGGTGCAGTAGTAAGGAGAGCTCAGCAGATTTGGTCAGTGTCACCTTAACAGCTTTAAACACCCGCGATGCTTTCACTCACGCTTCGACTATAGAATACTGAAAAGAAGGAAAAAGCTGCAGTCCATCTGAAAGAAGCTGGAATCCCTGTTTCCAGAGTGCCGTCACTAAACAGCATCAATCGTCCTAACAAACCCATCACGCCCTCGCCAATCAAGTCACTTTAAAAAGATCTTTGTTTACAGTTACGCTCAATCCAGCTGCATTTCTGCACTTAACTCAAATGACGACAATCTTTTGGGAGTGAAAGGGCTGGATTAGAGTTTACAATGTCACCAGCAGTGGTTTGTTCACAGCACGGGCTTGCTTTGGTTCAAACTTAAAGTGCACCTTTACGAAGCGGCTGCACACGCACGGCCCAATCACCGCACAGACACCGGCAATTTCCACTAACGGGTGAGAGATACCGAATGTGGCCTCGACTGCAGGCAGGAGTTGATTGAGAATTTTTTAGTGTACAATAATGTTAATTAAATATGGATAAATACTGAATAAATATCGACACAGAGTGAACAAAAGAATGACAGAGCACAGAGAGCCGTTACATGCTGAAACAGTGAAAAACCCACAGACACATAATCCTACGACAATAAATAAACACCGTAGACCCACAGTGAAATACAATCCTCACACTTCTGCATTAAAGGGGAACTCTGCTGAAATGTGACCGCGCATCCAATTTGTTTCTTTCTGATTGGTTGGTTTTGAGTTCTTTGAGACAAAGGAAAATCAGACCTGTGACATCGGCGACACATTCCTGAGTCTTTATTAAACATCTGCGCTGTTTAAAAATAATAATGATAATAAAGTGCTTTAAATTCAAATGGACGTGGTTAAGCTGCTACAAGTCTCAACTCTTTAAAGGACTATTGCACTTCAACAACAAGCTTGCCCTCTTCCTCCATTACAACTTTTGATTTTGTAGTACAGGAAAGGGTCTTTCCATGTAACTGCGTATAAGGGAAGACACATTTTGAAGACGTTATGGGTGTTTGTTTTCCTTCATCTTGAGAACTTAAAAAGACTGTGCAAAAGTGACCATTAATGCAGAAAAACAGCCTGGTTTTTTCCCCGAATATACAGGAGTATCCATCACCTTTTATGATTTTAAACACCTGTCTGCCCAGAGCTATCTGGGTGTGCTCCAGGGTGTATCTCATATCCCTGGACTGGTGTTGTTCCTGTGTCATCACTGTAATGTTAGTCCAGGTTTGTTGGTTTGTTAGTGACAGTTTTTAAAATCATTAGCTAACTTCGTGGGGTAATGCTAGCTGAATACTCAGACGATGTCATTGGTCAGATGCAATGTTGATGGGACCAACATCATTGCCCCTCCCTGAGCCTGGTTCTGCTGGAGGTTTCTTCCTGTTAAAAGGGAGTTTTTCCTTCCCACTGTCGCCAAAGTGCTGCTCATAGGGGGTCATATGATTGTTGGGTTTTTCTCTGTATGTATTATTGTAGGGTCGACCTCACAATATAAGCGCCTTGAGGCGACTGTTGTTGCGATTTGGTGCTGTATGAATCAAATTGAATGATAATGCAGGATGAACACCAACAGGGATATCAGATTGAACAAGATCCAGACTCCACCTTTACTCCATATGACCAGTAATATCTTTTAGAGTGTATGCGTCATCTTCTATATCACGTTAGGAAAAGTGTTGCTGTTTATTCCTTCATAGATGTTCTCTTTTTGACACACAGTTTGTAAGCTCAGTGCACGCCATTCTCCTTAGGCCATTTACAGTAATTAACGGTGAATCCCAGACTCATCCTCGTGACCCTTACAGTTCTAGTTATACGTGCTTCTGGACATCTGGATATGAATGATTTGGCAGTATCGAGCTTTCAGTCATTTCTGTGACGTGTTCTTTTTCTGGGATGCAATGACTGCACAACAAACATTGTGAAGAGTAGGAAATTTACCTTTTGTAGACATTCCTTTGAGCCATAAATGCAACAGACTGACTAACACAGTACAATGAGAGATTTCAAGAAGCTCGGCGTACATCTGAGGAAGAGTCAGAGAATCTCTTGGGGTCACTTCTAAAGAACTGCGCTCTGCTTGAGGTCGGACTCAAACTTCTACGCTCAGCTAAGAGGAAACTGTAACGTGCTCGAACATCACTGTCACTGTCTGTAACTAAGCCAGTTTGCAAGCAGAATGACAAATTGTTGTCCAAGAAGGAAGCCCTTCACCATTAAACTTGGCGAAATTTACCCGAGGCTTGCTTGGAGAAACACCAAGAACACCACCAAGTGTTGAGCATGGTGGTAACATCAGTTGAACATTGAACAGCGTGAATATTACAATGAAGGAAACAGACCGTGTCACATTTTTTCCACAACACCTCAAACCATCAGTTGAAAATTGAATGTGACCAGGTGTTTCAACAGGGTAGTAACCTAAACATAAACTAAAGCAAGTGAGATAAACTTTTCCAAAGTCCTGCCCACAAACCAGTGGAAACCGGACCATGCTTAAGAATGCAACCATTTTAGCTGGACTCTACTAATTCTTCATAGAAAAGTTGTCAAATATCCAACCAGATTTATTTTGTGGTTCTACGTCCCAGCTGACCTCGGGACTGGAAATGTCACGATCCTCGATGACATTCACATCACTGTTGTGTGCGTCACCTGATGCGTTAGGTTACAGCACGGGGTTAGGGTTAATCAAAACTGCTTTAGAGTCCACACGCAGCGCTGCAGCTCTGTAGCTCTATTCCTGAGCCAGGGAAAGAGTAGCCCAAAGAAACCTTTGAAAGCCCAGTATTGCCTTTACATTCACGTCCATGATGAGCGTCGGTAAACTTTAAAACCACATCTGTACGTGTCTGTCTACAGTATGGCTCATGCGAAAGAAGCACTTATAAACAGAAGGAAATGGCATTATTCATTCAACTGGTTACTGATAACATGTTTACTGTTGCTTTGAACTGATGAAGTGCAGCCTGAAGTGCTGTGGATGGATATTTAAGATGGGTGGCAGCGCCAACAGTTTGAAGCTACGCGTCTTCTTCCCTTGGTCGATAACTGCACTGCATGTAAGGTTAAATGGAACCAGACACATCTCCTGATGTACCTGAACAGAGTCAATCCTGAATCAAAGGACTGTCAAAGAGTACATTTCTAATGAGCTAGAACAAAACTGGTTTGTTTCTAAACGTAATGCATGCTGTGTTTCTAAACTTATCACATGGATAAAGCAGTGGTGTGATGAAGTAATTACAGCCTTTTCATACCTCTGCAAGAATCTGCATTAAAAGTTTGTGACAAGGATGAGATGTTGGGACTCCAAAGTAGGAGGTAATTGAAATAATGCTGTAAAATAACTGTCAGGTGCAGTTTCTCCTTCCTGTGTTCTCTGCAGCTGTAGATGTCAACATTGTAAAGGGTTTGTGCTATCAATTCAAACACTAAACTGTCATTTGCCTGTTTAATGGAGGTGTTCACATCTTCTTTTTTTCTTTCTAGACAAAAACTTGTCTTGGAAATTAAAAACCAACGACCCTTGACAGTGCATGGATGCAAACGTGCTAATCACCAGGCTCTGCAGACAGAAAGACAAAAACAAGGACGAACGCACACATAAAAAGCTTTGGACCTGAACTTATCACACACGTAGTAAGATTAAATCACACTCGCTCCTGTCGTCTTGCCAGTGTTTGCATATTATACTGTACATAGAATAATGGCGCATTCGGCTGGTCGTTGTAAACTGGCAAACTTGTGTAATTACGGCTCACATAACAAACGCTTATGTACATAGTAGAAGCTTTCTGGGTGCATGCTTAGGAGAAAAAGGAACCAATGAAATCTGAGGTAGCAAATTCAACCTACGATAAACTAGAATCACTCGACATGTTTTCCCTTTATGCATGAGCTTTGATGTGACGTTACACATCCAAGTATCCAGTCACTGCTGACTTCATTGTGTCAAAAATAATCCAACACAACTTTGCTGTAAGGTCACAACTCGTAGCTCGTGAAATTAGTAAGCTGTTTTTTGTGTGTTTTTTATTTTTTGGTGCACTGTTCTTGTGGA
The DNA here is from genome assembly GCF_964374335.1 of Astatotilapia calliptera. NCBI lineage: Eukaryota > Metazoa > Chordata > Actinopteri > Cichliformes > Cichlidae > Astatotilapia > Astatotilapia calliptera. The sequence goes on from NC_137430.1 coordinate 3,429,855, forward strand.
AAACTTGTAAGTTTGCCAGTTTACCTGTTTGTGACGCTGCCTAAGCGTGCCAAATGTTCTTCACTCCCTAGCAAATCTGTACAATGTTTATGACAGGGCAGCTGATATGTTCATCAAGAAAATTCATGGCTTTTTACCCTCCAGTTCCCACCCCTGAGGTGCAAACCAGCCAATCCAGTGTGCTCTTGGGAAGCGTGGAACATCAGCTCCACCTCTTGGGTGTAGGACTTCAGGGGGAAGGAACCAATGACAGGACGAGACAGCAGGACTCCTGTTAGGCCAGCTAACACTACAATTTACCAGTTTGAGAGTTTATCGGAAGCGCCATGGACATATAGAATAGAATAATCATCGTATCAATAGGATTTTCAGTGCAAGACGTAAATGGCTACTTGTTTCGTCATTCTGTTCAATGTTGTCTTCGATGGTACTTGTCAGTCATCCAACACTGGATACAGCAGTAAAGGGATTCTTCTACAAGTCAGCAGTCGTTTATATGTAAGTCTGAAAAAAGCGACATCCTAAGAAGGACGACTGAGAGGTCCAGACCAGACTATGTTCACTCAGTGTGTGGTTTTGGTTAAAGGTCGTACCATTGTGGGGCTCAGAAAGCTCCAAATGTTTCCCGAGGAGAGGGGAAACATTTGGAGATAATGAAAGGCCTCAACCCCCTGCCTGGCTTCACGTTCTCTGGGCAGTGAGTCCTTATTGAGAGGTTGACAGTGAAGATACAGTAGCTGGGGGCCCTAAAAGGCTAAGTGGCAGGTACAGTAGGTGTCTCCTGAAATCCAAAGTGCCACGTGGAGCGGTGGAACCAGAAGGAACTTAAAGAGTTGCTGAATGCAGCAGTCTCATTTTCTCCGTGTCCCTGCCTTGAGCCCACTCGCCTTCCCCTCATCCCCGTGTCTTCTTTAGCTCCCCCCTGGGTCGGAGCTGTGTCTCTGTGGTGTCCGTGAGTCCAGGGGTGTCTGTGGTTCTTGGAGCGATAGCCTCCGTGGGGTTTCAGGATCCAGTGGTGAGACTCCTGTTGCAGCAGCTGTCCCAGCACCCATGCATACCCCTGAACCAAAATCTAACCCTGCTCCTAAGCTAGAAACTGCACCCTCCCCACTCCCTAACTCTAAACCTAGACCTGATCCTGAACCTGCCACTGAAACGACTCCAGCTCCACCGCCTAGTCCGAGATGCTGGCCTAGTCCGTCCAGTCCAGAAGGGGCGAGCTGGCTCTGGCTTGTGTTGATCAGAGACGTGTCCTGGGGCTGCAGAGGGTCAAGAGCTTTAGCTGGGAACTCCTCAAAGTCCTGGGAATGCAGGATCTGTAGGGAAAGAAGAGAGAGGTCAGTGGGATTGCAATTTGTTCTGTGCTTTTCAAGAACAGAAGAAATTAGTCATGCAAGACTTCATACCTGTGCATGTTGCAAAAAGCCCAAACGTGTGCTTTTGGCTGTGTTGATATGTTAATATGTATGTAAAATGTTTCATGATTGACACGACTGTGTTCAGATCTGCGGAGACAGGCTTGGGTTTGCTGAGTGGGATTACAAAACGTTACAAAACTATGACATCACAACAATGTGATTGGTCTCTTGCAGTGTTGAACCTGGACCACCATTAATTATGATGATCCAGGCACCATATCAACACGGGGGTATCAGATCGTTTGGCTAAAGAGGCCGTCTGCTCTGTGATCACGCCCCTGATGCTGCACTCCAGGATCGTGTCGTCATATCGAAGTTTACATTCTGGACAGACTGTATTTTGGAAACATCATCACATCACTGTTGAATCTGGAGCTTCAACATTTTTATGGGAAAGCTAGATTTCACAGACTATATTATATATGGAGGAGGGAGGTCTGTCTGCAATTAGAATGATGTAAATGCCTTGAACCTTCAACTGTTTCTTGTAAACACTCCTGCAGACAGCAGGAAGAAATGAAGAATGATTCCCACTCACTTGGACACATTGGGGTGTGTCACCGATGAGGTACCTGATTCAACTCCAAATATACAACATGTGCAAGATGCTAAATAAATCAATTAAGCATTTATTTAGTGTTTGTGGGATTTAATGTAACATGTTACTGACAGATCAGCAGGGTAAGATTTGCCAGCACGTTTTTCACCTGTGACAGAGAGGCCAGTGTTTCTGTCTCAAGAGGTGTACCAGGAGAAACCACTCCATCTCCCGGACCGGGTCCTGGACCGGGACCTGGGTAGGGTGAGGCCTGAAAAGAAAACATCATCTTGTTAGCGAGCGTGAAGTGTAACCCACCACGACGGTGAGGTTCATTCTTTGACACAAGTCCCATACGCTGTGTGCGTTATTACCTGAGGTGGTGATGAAACAGCGCTGTAGGCTGGAGGTACCAGCGCCATCTGCCTCTGCAGCAGCTGCATGATCACGCCGATGTCCGTTGACATGCGACTCTCTAACCTTCACAGTGTATAAGAGATGATCTATAATTAATGTCAATTTCAAAAAGAAAGGAAGCTAGCAGTAAAAATAAATGGACCAGACTGCTGATTCGAGTCGTATCGAATGCACTTTTTGAAACTTTGTTTTGCTAACGGTGCGTTTCTCTTAACATCCTGCTGTTAGTCTGTTAAAAGTAAAGCAATTCTTTTTCCCCACAGGAGTTTTCTTTTATCTTTTCAGCAAAAAAGCGCCTTGGCGCATAGTCACACTGCAGATGTAGATAAATGTGTGCGGGACGCGTGCAGAAGTTTGCATCTCATCCTCTTTGTCCTATCTCAGGCTAATTAGGAGCCAGTCTGCTGCTATTTTAAACTCGGCAACACTTTCACATATGAGCAGAGTCCCCCCCACATGCACACCTTTATCAGCAGAGGCTAACGTGGAGATATAGTCTTTCTCAGCAGCTACAGCTCAGCACAGAGGAGTACAAACGTTTGATCTCAACTGGACCTGAGAAAGAGCCTCGTTGAGCCAAAGGCTACAGGGCTGCTGCAGCAGCGAGAGGAGAAGCTCTCTGTAGAGGCATTAAAAAAGAAAAAAACAACCCTGCTAGTTGTACCTGTTGAGCTGTTTCTGCAGCAGGTCCAGGCGTGTGTCCAGCTGGTTGCGTTGCTGGCGGCTCAAGCTGTGCAGTGGTGTGTTGAGGGGTGGAGGGGAGGCAAGGCTGCAGCTGGGAACCTCCTGGTACTGACCACTCCCCCGGCTCTCTCCCCAGAAACTAAAGATGTTGGACACACCTGAGAATGCCCCTATATGAAGGTGGAGAGGGGAGGAGTGGGTGCGTATGTGAGTGTGCAAAGCAGTGGGAAAGGATGAGTGTGTCTTCTGTCGTACCATACCTGACAGGGCATTGCAGGTGTTCCCAGGCTTGGGGTCTCCATCACCCTCGGTGTTCTCGGTAAAGGGCGGGACTTGCTTGTGTGGATTCTCTTGCATTGCAGACGGAGGGGCGAGACCAGTCACTACTGACTCCTCCCCCTATAAGAGGAGCAGGACCAAAACATCCACATCAGTTTTTACAGTGCTGTCCTGTATAACAGTCACAGTGGCAGTGTGGAGTCGTACCTCATCACCACTGGAATGTGAGGACACTGAGCTTCGATGTGCCCCCCATGGCCTCTTAGACGCCTCCTCTTGTTTTTGATTGTGGGCCGTCTCCCGCTGTCTTCGTCTCACAGACTTATGGGACTTTTTTATTTCTCCAGCATCTGCATCATCTGGACAGATGCACAGATGGATAAAAAGGAGAAGATGGTCAGTCTAGCTGGATTAGAAGTAAGAAGATTAATATAGTATTTCTTTGACCATTCAAGCAGATAAAATAATTCAATCTGATCTATAAAGTGCCGATTCACAACAGCAGTCACCTCAAGGCACTTTTATTATCAGGTAAAGATCCTACACAGTGGAGAGAAAACCCAACAATCAGACTGTGCTCTATGGGCAGCGCTTGGTAACAGTGGGAAGGAAAAACTCCCTTTTAACAGGAAGAAACCTGCGGCAGAGCCGGGCTCAGGGACAGCCACGATTGATGTGGGACAAGAGAGACAGAAAGAAATAGATACTGTGGGAGAGAGAAGACAAACGTTAATGCTGTGTAACACCAGGGGAGCGAAAAGAACTGAACGGAGAAGAAACACTCGTCATCGTGGAAAGCCCACCAGCAGCTAAACCTATAACAGGTTTAGTAAGGGATGCTCCTGGAACCAAACTGGGAGCTGATTCCAGAGGAGCGGGACAGTTGAAGCCTCCCATTCTACTTTTAGAAACTCTAGCTCGCCGTCTGTCTGAGAGCTCTGTTATTATAACGTGGTACACTATGGGGTCTTTAATGTATGGTTATTCAAAATTTCTATGTGAGAAGAAGGATTTTGACAGGGAGCCAATGAAAAGGAGCCAGTATGGGAAGAAGATGGCCTCTTTGGTCCTGTCACTGCAGCTTTTGAGCTTTTAGAACAGCCTGACAATAAGGAATGTTCCAGCACTGAAGTAATAAATGCATTAACTAGCTTTTCAATGTCACTTTGAGACAGCATGTTTCTCATTTTAGAGCTATTGCGCACATAAAAGAAAGCAGTCCTGTGTGTTAAAGGACACATCCTGGTTAAAAGTAGCTCCAAGATTTCTGTCTGTATTACTGGAGTCATGGTAATGTCATGATCTAATTAAGCACATGAGATTTTTAGAGTCAGCTACAATCATCTCAGCTTTGTCTGAATTTAGAAGGAGAAAACGACCTGGCGCTTATACATTTACAACATGCCTGTAGTTTATCTAACTGCTTTGTGTAACCAGGGTTCATAAACAGGAAAACTGGCTCCTAATAATAATGATGCCCAAGAATAATACACAGAGTAAACATTCAGCAGAGAAACGGTGAAACACGCTGACTGATGAGACCCAGGGAGGACGGGTTACCTTTTTCTGTGCGTCTTCTGAATGATAGTTTACGCCTCCTTAATTTGTTGAACCCCCCGGAGTTGGAGTCGTCGCTGCTGGGAGAACCTGGGATCATGTTAGTCTGAAATATAAAACAGCATTCATCACTTAACTTCTGAGGAGAAGTGTGGGATGTGATTTGTAAAAATAGTGAAAATAAGTCATCTTGGATTCTTTGCAACATCGGTGATGGATGGAAGAAAGATACCATCACACCTGCAGCCAGACACAACACCACACTGAAGCTTATTAGCTCAGAGTCTTGAAAAAATGCTGTGTTATTAATAGACTTGTTTCCTGAGTTGCATCAATATGCAGTGTGTGTGTACGCGTGTGTTCTGTACTCTACTTCCTTTCTCAGCAGGCACCGAGGGCGTGCCAATGCTGCGGCTTTCACGGCAACAAAAGGAGAAACGTGGCTGCAAATTCAAAGCAGCTTGTCGACAAAGCAAAGACACACTGTGCAGAATTATTTCACTCACAATCAGAACAAGCCCGGGGATGTAAAAGCTGTTTTCACCCAGGCTCTGCCTGTGCACGAGCAACAATGAAACAGACAGCATCAGGTAGCTGCACCTGCTATCAGCAGCAGCAGCTACCCAAACCTTTCTTAACCGCTCGTCCAGTTCAATAATGTCCAGCAGTCATAGTGTTCACACCCTGAACAGGTCACCAGTCCACCATTCATACTCCTACAGCACCCACACCTCTGCTCAACCATCCACTGACAGGTTGATGCGTATAACAACAAAATAGCCAGCTCCTGTTGTCTGCTGTGGACGGTAAAGGCAGAAAAACAAATGCTTCTTCCTGTGAATGAAGCTCAAAGTTCTGCACATCTTGTTGGATTTTCTCATTTTTGTTTTACAAAATGATAATAATAAAAACGTAGGACTTATGTTAGGTATTAATAACGTGCAGAAACACTTGGGCAGGTTCCCTTTCACAGTCATAGTTGTCTTTTTGTGATCACACCAACTTCCATCCCACAACCACAAAAACCCATCAGCTGGTTGTCAATACAAAAAAAGAATTTTGAAAATAAACTTTGGACTCGCTGATATTATTTGTGTATTTCGATTATGAACCGAGCCACTCTTATGAGATTTTACTGACGTCTGCTGTGGGAGGAGTTTGAAACTCACGTCTCTGAGGTTGAAGGTGATTTCCAGGTTGTTCCAGAAGTGATCTGCAAACTCAGGATACATGTCCAGCACCTCCAGAACATCTTCTCTCAAAATCTTATGAAGGTCGCAGTATGTTAGAGCCCTCACATCAGCATTGGATTTACCGGGTCGGTGATACAGGTTGATGGGCTCGCCAAAGATGTCGTTCTTCCCTGGGAAGGCAGAAAAGAATAGAAAAGCACGTATTTGATTGTTGATCTTACACAAGCAGTCAACAATATTGTGATGCATCAGGTGGAGCTGCAAGAACAGAAACCTTTTATTGAACTTAAATGTCAGCTGTGTAAATCATATTTTAAATCTCAGTGAATATAGCAAATAAAGTTTGTTGTTTCCAAAGCTGACTCTGGAAACATCTGTTCTAATTTGGTTTCAATGCATCTATTTACAAATGAGTGCATGAAGTTAACTGATTATTTTTATAGCGTAAGAAATAAAGATGTGTGATGCGTGCCTGCACACTCCACGCCTACATGCATGTTACTTAAAAAGATCGATCAGTGTCTTGTTGCAGGGAGCTGCAGCTTGTGTCATGTATGTGGAGCAGGCGCATCAGATGTTAACGACACCAGTGCTGCTGTTACCAGTAGATGGCAGAACCAGCTCATGCTCATGTGGCTGTGTGTTAGGCAAGCTTCAGGAAACAGATAAAAACTCCTGTGCACTGTGTTGTCTAACACAGTAAATACTGCAGTTTTTATACATTTAAAATTTAAAACTCTTGTTTTATCTATTTCAGTCACCTGTGACCTCACAGTTACCAAGGAGACACATCATCATATACACTCTCCAGCCATTTTGTTAGGTACACTTGTTCGCCTGCTCATTAACGTAAACATCTAATCTGACAGTCACATGGTAGCAGTGATCAAGACGACTTGCTGAGGTTTTAACCGAGCATCAGCACGTGACAACCAACGTTCCCTCTAATGTTTCACGTGTCTGAGCGAACACACAAACTCCCTGAGCGTCCCTTGGACCACTGTGAGCAACAGCAGACGTGTGCACTGTGGTCACGCCAGCATCCAATCCATCCAAGTTACATGTTTATTAAAATAATCAAATTACAGCGTTTATGTTAGACTAGTCATTGACCTGTAGCATGTTAACACTATTGGCAGTAAAAATAACTTGAACTCCAATTTTGAAAATACAACTTTCTGTTTTTTGCTCTGACTTGTATGATGAGTCTGTGGTCTGGGAGAGAGTCTGTAACTCTGTCTGCAAATACAGTAAATAATGACCAATGTTGGCCAATTAATTATATAGTTACTTCTTCAGAAAAGTTACTGAGTTTTGCAAACAACAAAGTTTTTTGCAGCTATTTTTTTTGAATGCAGCCAAGGTGTTTTTTAAACAAACATTTCAAACTATTTACAGAACAATCAGCTGTTCTGCATCAAATCTGATGCCACACAAATTATTTGTGTCGCTCCAAAAATAATTTGTGTCCACTATGAGATGAAGGAGAACAACAGCCTGATACCTGCAGGCCTGACAGCAGCAGATGTGTCACTGCTGTAACACCTGTAACACTCAGCAGGCGCCTCATTGTTCTGACACACAACAACACTACTGACTACACTACACACTGACTACACACTGACTACACACTGACTACACACTGACTACACACTGACTACACACTCACTACACACTGACTACACACTGACTACACACTGACTACACACTAACTACACACTGACTACACGCTAACTACACGCTGACTACACACTGACTACACACTGACTACACACTGACTACACGCTAACTACACACTGACTACACACTGACTACACGCTGACTACACGCTGACTACACACTGACTACACGCTGACTACACACTGACTACACGCTAACTACACGCTAACTACACACTGACTACACACTGACTACACGCTGACTACACACTGACTACACACTGACTACACACTGACTACACGCTAACTACACGCTAACTACACGCTGACTACACACTGACTACACACTGACTACACGCTAACTACACGCTAACTACACACTGACTACACACTGACTACACGCTGACTACACACTGACTACACACTGACTACACACTGACTACACCCTAACTACACGCTGACTACACGCTGACTACACGCTGACTACACGCTGACTACACGCTGACTACACACTGACTACACACTGACTACACGCTAACTACACGCTGACTACACACTGACTACACACTGACTACACACTGACTACACACTGACTACACGCTAACTACACACTGACTACACGCTGACTACACGCTGACTACACGCTGACTACACACTGACTACACGCTGACTACACGCTGACTACACGCTAACTACACACTGACTACACGCTGACTACACGCTGACTACACACTGACTACACACTGACTACACGCTGACTACACGCTAACTACACGCTGACTACACGCTGACTACACGCTAACTACACACTGACTACACACTGACTACACGCTGACTACACGCTAACTACACGCTGACTACACACTGACTACACGCTAACTACACGCTAACTACACACTGACTACACACTGACTACACACTAACTACACACTGACTACACACTGACTACACACTAACTACACACTAACTGCACACTAACTACACACTAACTACACACTAACTACACACTGACTACACACTAACTGCACACTAACTACACACTAACTACACACTGACTACACGCTAACTACACACTAACTACACACTAACTGCACACTAACTACACACTAACTACACACTAACTACACACTGACTACACACTAACTACACACTGACTACACACTAACTACACACTGACTACACACTAACTACACACTAACTACACACTAACTGCACACTAACTACACACTGACTACACACTAACTGCACACTAACTACACACTAACTGCACACTAACTACACACTAACTACACACTAACTACACACTGACTACACACTAACTACACACTGACTACACACTAACTACACACTGACTACACACTAACTACACACTAACTACACACTAACTGCACACTAACTACACACTGACTACACACTAACTGCACACTCACTACACACTGACTACACACTGACTACACACTGACTACACACTCACTACACACTGACTACACGCTGACTACACGCTGACTACACACTAACTACACACTGACTACACACTGACTACACACTGACTACACACTAACTACACACTGACTACACACTGACTACACACTGACTACACACTAACTACACACTGACTACACACTAACTACACACTGACTACACACTGACTACACACTAACTACACACTGACTACACACTGACTACACACTCACTACACACTAACTACACACTGACTACACACTGACTACACACTGACTACACGCTGACTACACGCTGACTACACACTGACTACACACTGACTACACACTCACTACACACTGACTACACACTGACTACACACTCACTACACACTGACTACACACTGACTACACGCTGACTACACGCTGACTACACACTGACTACACACTGACTACACGCTGACTACACGCTGACTACACACTGACTACACACTGACTACACACTCACTACACACTGACTACACACTGACTACACGCTGACTACACACTGACTACACACTGACTACACACTAACTACACACTGACTACACACTGACTACACACTAACTAAACACTAACTACACACTGACTACACTCTGACTACACACTGACTACACACTGACTAAATACTAACTACACACTGACTACACATTGACTAAACACTAACTACACACTCACTACACACTAACTACACACTCACTACACACTAACTACACACTGACTACACACTGACTACACACTGACTACACACTGACTACACGCTGACTACACACTGACTACACACTGACTACACACTCACTACACACTGACTACACACTGACTACACACTCACTACACACTCACTACACACTGACTACACACTCACTACACACTGACTACACACTGACTACACGCTGACTACACGCTGACTACACACTGACTACACACTGACTACACGCTGACTACACGCTGACTACACACTGACTACACACTGACTACACACTCACTACACACTGACTACACACTGACTACACGCTGACTACACACTGACTACACACTGACTACACACTAACTACACACTGACTACACTCTGACTACACACTGACTACACACTGACTAAATACTAACTACACACTGACTACACATTGACTAAACACTAACTACACACTCACTACACACTAACTACACACTCACTACACACTAACTACACACTGACTACACACTGACTACACACTGACTACACACTAACTACACACTGACTACACACTGACTACACACTGACTACACACTCACTACACACTAACTACACACTCACTACACACTGACTACACACTAACTACACACTAACTACACACTCACTACACACTGACTACACACTGACTACACACTAACTAAACACTAACTACACACTGACTACACACTGACTACACACTAACTAAACACTAACTACACACTAACTACACACTGACTACACACTAACTACACACTGACTACACACTAACTACACACTGACTACACACTAACTACACACTAACTACACACTAACTGCACACTAACTACACACTGACTACACACTAACTGCACACTCACTACACACTGACTACACACTGACTACACACTGACTACACACTCACTACACACTCACTACACACTGACTACACGCTGACTACACGCTGACTACACACTAACTACACACTGACTACACACTGACTACACACTGACTACACACTCACTACACACTGACTACACACTGACTACACACTGACTACACACTGACTACACACTCACTACACACTGACTACACGCTGACTACACGCTGACTACACACTAACTACACACTGACTACACACTGACTACACACTGACTACACACTAACTACACACTGACTACACACTGACTACACACTGACTACACACTAACTACACACTGACTACACACTGACTACACACTGACTACACACTAACTACACACTGACTACACACTGACTACACACTAACTACACACTGACTACACACTGACTACACACTCACTACACACTAACTACACACTGACTACACACTGACTACACACTGACTACACGCTGACTACACGCTGACTACACACTGACTACACACTGACTACACACTCACTACACACTGACTACACACTGACTACACACTCACTACACACTCACTACACACTGACTACACACTGACTACACGCTGACTACACGCTGACTACACACTGACTACACACTGACTACACGCTGACTACACGCTGACTACACACTGACTACACACTGACTACACGCTGACTACACACTGACTACACACTGACTACACACTAACTACACACTGACTACACACTGACTACACACTAACTAAACACTAACTACACACTGACTACACACTAACTACACACTGACTACACACTGACTACACACTGACTACACACTGACTAAATACTAACTACACACTGACTACACATTGACTAAACACTAACTACACACTCACTACACACTAACTACACACTCACTACACACTAACTACACACTGACTACACACTGACTACACACTAACTACACACTGACTACACACTGACTACACACTGACTACACACTCACTACACACTAACTACACACTCACTACACACTGACTACACACTAACTACACACTAACTACACACTCACTACACACTGACTACACACTGACTACACACTAACTAAACACTAACTACACACTGACTACACACTGACTACACACTAACTAAACACTAACTACACACTGACTACACACTGACTACACACTAACTAAACACTGACTACACACTGACTACACACTGACTACACACTGACTACACACTAACTACACACTGACTACACACTCACTACACACTAACTACACACTCACTACACACTGACTACACACTAACTACACACTAACTACACACTGACTACACACTGACTACACACTAACTACACACTGACTACACACTGACTACACACTAACTAAACACTAACTACACACTGACTACACACTGACTACACACTAACTAAACACTGACTACACACTGACTACACACTGACTACACACTAACTACACACTCACTACACACTAACTACACACTAACTACACACTGACTACACACTAACTACACACTGACTACACACTGACTACACACTAACTACACACTGACTACACATTGACTACACACTAACTACACACTGACTACACATTGACTACACACTAACTACACACTGACTACACACTGACTACACACTGACTACACACTGACTACACACTGACTACACATTGACTACACACTAACTACACACTAACTACACACTGACTACACACTGACTACACACTAACTACACACTGACTACACACTGACTACACACTAACTACACACTGACTACACACTGACTACACACTGACTACACACTAACTACACACTAACTACACACTAACTACACAAGATTTGTGCTAAACGTCTCAAATCTCTCACATCTCAAACACGCAGTCACTCCTAAAACTTCCCCTGTCTCTTAACAACTAGATGCCCTGTTGCCATATCATTTTTTGATTGGTCGACATGGTACATTTTTCGACCAATGCGAAGGGTGGGGTTTCTTTGGTGTTGTTTTTGCTCACAGGCTTTCGAGCGTTTTCCTTATAAAACGCCGTTTTCACCGTTTCTTCCTGCAGTAAATATAAACAACGACAGTATTCAGGAAGAAAAACAAACATTGCAGATATTTTATCATAACTCTGGTTTTACGTGGCCGATCAACACAATTTAAAAACTGGTATAAAGTCCACACTTTTCCCGTCAGTTGTTCCGTCTGTCCTGCTCACGTCTCCAATGGTTGTGCACGTTGTCATTAACGTGGCTTCACTCCACATCAGCCGCTTTGCTAAAACACCGGTGTGGGCACATAAGGACGCTGTCATAGCCTGTCAACCATGTTGATTAGCTTCGTATATACGAATGTGAATCGCATCATTGGCTGGACTGTGGGATAAGGCGGCATCGTTCTGATCCCATACAGGAGCAGCCAGTCACTGACTCACACTGCAGAACAGGATTGTTGAAGTATTAATTTTAATTTCAATTCAGGTTAGATTTTTTTTGTGCGCAACGCAGATTTTCTGTGTGCAGAGATGTGCCAGCTTAGAGGGAACATTGGTGACAACATGGTTGTTGGTGGGCCGGTATTTCTGCTGCCATTTCTCCCCACACTATTCCAGGGTTTACAGACAAAGAGAACATTTCCAGCGATTGGAGGTCGTCTGGGTGAGTCGGAGGAGCATCTCTGAAAGCACAACATGAAGCAGAAGAGGGCAGAAGGGCTACAGCAGCAGAAGACCACACCGGGTGTCGCTCCTGTCGACTAAGAAGAGCAAACTGAAGACACACTTTACTCTTTACATGCTCCCCAAAATTGGACATTTGAAGGTTGGGACAATGAAGCCTGGTCTGATGAGTCTTGATTTCTGCTGCGACGCCCTTTGGCATGAACAACATGAAAACATGGATCCGTCCTGCCTATCAATGGTCAGGCTGCTGCTGGTCATGCAGTAGTGTCGGCTTGATTTACTGTTGATGCTGACCACCAAAGTGTGCCCATCTACTGATGACTGTTTCCAGCAGGGTGACGTGTCACGTCACAAAGATGTGACTGTGCTGTAAATGACCTCCACAGTCACCAGATCTCAATCCAACAGAGCACCTTTGGGATCTGCTGGAATGGACGATATTCGATATTCCATGTATCCACGTTTCCTAATCACGTGTACAATTAGGCTTGCATCACGTGCAAATGTGAAACACTGCTTTTTTGAGTGTGATCTGATCTCATAATAAACATTGTGCTATCGCTGTTGTCACGCTGCCTCTCTCTACAGATGTCAGTGAAGCATGAATATCCTCATTCATTACCCAAGATGGCTACCACCACGTCTCCTCTCAGTATCTCTATGGATCCCCTGGATATGAAGTAGAGGGCGGTCAGGACATCGCCAGCGTGGACCAGCGTATCACCCGGGGGTGCGTGGGTAGTCTTGAACTTCATGGCCAGCGCTCTGAGGCAGCCCTTCGTGGAGCCTTTAAAAGCCTTGCAGTTCTGCAGCAACGTCCGGTTAAGATGGAGGCAGATATCAGCCTGGAGACACTCAGGGAAACCTTTCAGCACCTGGGGAGGAGAAGCAGGGAGACACGAGGAAAATGAAGAGGTGAATGAAAGTAGACGATAAAAAGATGCAAAATAAAGAGCGAAAGGAAGGTAAAGTAGAAGGAGGAAGAAAGGAGAAGGCAAGAGAAGAAGAGAGGTGGGAGGAAGGACAAGCACGAGGTTATGATAGACGCTATTAGCAGCGACTGAATGATATGTCAAGTTCAGAACATAAAGCAAATGTCACATAAATGTCACAGATTATGGAACCTTGAAAGGAATAATAAAAAGAGGAGCCTTTACTGTCTTTATCACCTTCATCCCTAGTGGGAAACACTCACGGGACATTAGCCTTTTACTGTTATTACCCACTCCACAAATGAACACGACAAAACTAAACTATCTATGCATTTATCAGAAGTTGGTTCTAAGCCTCAGAGACATCCCAGCATGAACTCAATCCCTCCCACTTTTAACCTCCACGTATCAGATGAGCGTGAGCAGCACTGATTGAGGAAGGGCCTCTGCATTGATTTTCTTTCCTCTTGTTTTTGAACTACAGTGCAAACGATTTCAAACTATATTTCAGCGGGCATATCGGAACAGAGTCAGCAGGCCCACAGAGTGTAATTAATATGAAGAATTGGTGAAATTTTAATGAGCTCACTGCGAGCGTGGAAGGCTGTTTCTGAGCAGCAGACTCTGGGCTTCTCTTGTAGCTCCCTGGCTGACTTCACAGAGCTGAACTGCACCTAGAACACCCACACTGCTTTTCTCCCTCACCATTTCTCTCACTTTCATCCATTTCAAGCTCCGCTCTTCATTTCAGCCTTCGCTGGGCTCCCTCTTTATCTCCCGCTGCCCATTTCTCCCCATCCTCATCTGACTCTCTCTTATTTCCCAATAAAGGTATGCTAAGCAGCCCTGTTTGTAACCTCTTTCTATCTTTTATCACATTTCAGGGAGCTTTAGCCTCTTAACTGTTTCAAGGCTCTGTTTGTTGTTGTGATATCGTTTGTGGCCTCTTTTTTACTGAAAACAACTCCCATATAGGAAAAAGTGTAACTTTGGCTATTCAATAGTTAGAGAGTACAAAGGCCTCTGTCCTCAAAGACCCCAAATACCTTATCTATGCACAACAGAGAATATAAACACAAAGGCAGATTACATCATCTGCATCAGCAGTGGAGGTACGTCTCCACTTGCTCTCTGAGGCTGCCTTCAATAAGCATTAACCTCCTGAGAATAGGCAGAGAGCAGCAGCCTGGAGCCTAAACTCAGTGTTTCAGTGTGCGGAGAGGAAACCAACCTGAAACTATTACAGCATCAGGAACACAACACAAACGATACCTTCAGTTCTCTTGCATCTATAAAGCATGCAGATGTTTAATATTCAACAAGTGGGTGGTGCTGCGTGTATATGGCTCCTACTGAGTCACTGAAAAATGACATGGATACATTTGTGATCATTTTTATGATTAATAATAATAATTAGCAGCTGTGATCTGTTTATACCTGTCATGGTCCTGGGTCGGTGACCCAGCGCTTTTAGTTATCATTTTCTAGTTTATGATGATGATGATTATTATTGTTTGAGTTCTGTGTGTTATATTTGGTCTGCCTTTGAGTCTGTCTCTGTCTATGGTGTCACCCCATCTGTTAGTGAATCTGTTTAGTTCAACGTCTTGTCTGGTTCCATGTGTCTGAGTTTCCTGTTTTATTGTGAAGGTCTGTGTCGTATGTGAGTGTGCTCAGTTTACGTTTCCCCTGTCTCGTCAGCTGTGATTTCTCCCAGGTGTGTTCCCCTCCTGTCTCTCATCCCTTGATTACTGCCGTCTGTGTATTTAAGCCCTGTGTTTCTCTGTGTCAGTGTCGTACCCTCAACTAGCTGTGTGTTCTGCTTCTATGTTCCTAGTGTTTGGTCTCCTGCTCCAGTTTAGTGTTTCTTTCCAGTGTTTCAGTCCTTGGTTCCTCTGTTCTGACTTTTGGTTTTCTTTTGGTGAGTTTAGTTTGTACGAGGTTTTTCCCAGCAATAAAGCTGCGCCTTAAGTTTCACTTCCGTGTCTGAGTTCTGCATTTTGGGTCCACCACTCCTGCTTGCCTGCCACACAGCGATTCATGACAATACCCAGGTAGCTGTTACAACGTTTCCATCAGGCTCAGCTGTAGCTTTTATTTAGTGCTAATTAACAAGTGTTAGCCTGCAGACTTGCTAAATTAGGATATGTTAGCATTTAGCACAAAGCACTGCTGCACTGGTGTTTATGACTGCAGAGCAATGGTGTGATCTTTGAGAACACTCACTTCTCTATTCTGTCTGCCTCATCCTTTGGCAACTACAGCCAGTTGCCAACCTGGGTATCCAAACAATTGCAGTCCAACTCAACTGCAAGAGATTGGCAACATGTTGCAATCAATCCTCACTGATCTGTCACATGTCTGTTTGCAGCAGGACACTTGATTCAACCGGCTGCCAACTGGCTCATGCTACAGTCCTATATAAAAGCAAGGTTGCTAAGCATCTGTGTTATTTTGTGTCTAACAGCTACTACGTCACTGTTTGTGGATCATTTTTACCTGAGGTCATTTCAGTTCAATTCAGTTTTATCTATACAGCACCAAATCACAACAACAGTCGTCTCACAGCGCTTTATATTGTCAGATAGACCCTACAATAATACATATGGAGAAAAATCCAACAATCATATGAACCCCTATGAGCAGCACTTTGGTGACAGTGGGAAGGAAAAACTCCCTTTTAACAGGAAGAAACCTCCAGCAGAACCAGGCTCAGGGAGGGGCGGGGCCATCTGCTGTGATTGGTTGGAATGAGAGAAGGAAGACAGGATAAAAGACATGCTGTGGAAGAGAGACAGAGATTCATATTTGTTTGACCACGTAACCATGACAGACTCCTTACAAATTCTCCTTCACATGAAAAAGTGTAAACTAAGAGGCCATTTAACACTGTTTGGCTGCAACGTGGAAGCTGAGGCATGGCCGAGCTGGAGGAGTGACAGACAGTTTATTCAAAAGTGAGTGGGCTACCTCTCATGACACAAGAGCAGAGCCACACTTCATTTGTGGCTGTGGCACGTGAGAGTCTAGTCAATGAGTTTTGATTGAACGAGGATAAATATTTAAAAAGTTTTGCTAAAGGAAGTCGAAGCTCCACGAGCAAACACAAACAACTGTGGCTGGCAAGTCTCTTTCAGTATTGGTGAGCATGCAGTAGGTGAGCATTAACAGAGTACCACCAAATAAAGAGAGTGACTGAGGAAGGAAAGATCTGAAGCTTCACAATAAGTAAATTACTGTTCTTTCCTCCTTTGCACAGTTGGAAGGGCTCGCTTTATTACAGAATCTGATCTAGATGTTAAAGAGCCCCTCCCGCCCTGTGGATGTTAAAGAGCCCCTCCCACCCTGTGGATGTTAAAGAGCCCCTCCCACCCTGTGGATGGAGGGATGGATTTTAAACAGCAGCCAGCAAAAAAAGACTGCTTCATAGGCCTCATATCTTTTTTTTGGAACTTTTCTTAATTAGTATCGTGTCCCATCTGTGATTAACAAACATATTCTTGCTGTGTCAGCTGTGCCTACAGTAGGAACACAGGATACTAAAGCAGGATTTCATAGGGCAGGTCTGCCGTCATGAATATCTTTGTACTTATTCTTTATCATTTATTTATATCCTCTTGCCACAGAGGGCGAGGGGGTAATAACATGGATACGATTCTCTCTGTCACATAAAAAATGGACTTTGCTGCAAATAATTCTCATAATGTAAGCAGCAAACTAAAAGAAGCCAAACTGAAAACATGAGAGGTGCTCAGTGATTTAGTCATTTGCTATTTTCTGATTTCTTAGATTTTGCTTTGTGTATGTTTGTCACAGTTGAATGAACAGAGCAGGTTTACATATGAGACAAAGACAAACCAAATAAATGCAACATGTCGTTTCTAAAAGAGGATTTCATTTATCCAAACCTACCTGGCCCCGTGTGAAAAACGACTGCGCCCTAAACCTGTTTATCCACCGGCAAAAGAAACAACTTCATCAAAACAGAGCTGCTTCTCCCTGATTAACGTTAACAGACTCGTTTCTTTCTCCTTCCTCCCACTTTGATCTCAGCGCTCCTGCAGCTTTCAGCTTCACATCAGAGCTGCGTTGTTATTCTCGCCCATCTTCGTGAATGAAAGAGGTCACAGCTGATTAACTGTGGAGGCAGGCTGACAAAGTCTGCTCCACACAATCATAATAATGACTACGGTAAACAAGCTCAAATCCAGCCTACTTCACCGGGCCTTCGAGAGAGTAACACGACGTGGGGAGAAGAAAGGGGCCGAGCAGGGTGATGAGCAAACCTGATTCCTCTCTACTTCACTGACTTACTCATTACGCTGAAATGAAACAGCACTGATGGAGCGTTATGTTTGCACTGGGACTTGCACCCAAACAGAGCTCCTCTGTGCTCGTCCGCGACTACACAGCCAACGATGGGCTGCTGGTTGGGCTCCGACTGGTAGGTTTGACAATTAATTTAGATGCTGGATGAAGTTATGAGCAGATATACTTATGAGCTTACAATCTGTAGACAGTGCAAAGGCGACTTTTAAACGTCTACAGTTTTTTTGGTTAAACCACACACAGCATGCAGAAAGTAACATTACAGGTGACGTGCATCCGCAGATGTCCCTGTACGGCTGCACCACTGTTTCCCCCCAGTGTCACTTTAGGTCAGAAACCCCCGGTGACACTGCTACAGACAGAGCAACATGTGAACCAATACACTCGCAGGTTCAGGCTGAGGTGGGCATGCACAGCGCACCTTTGAAGTGCTGCGTTTGTGTTCGCATGTGACTCACTGTGCCCGTGGGTGTCAAAGCTCCAGCTTGTTTCAAAGTGCATTCTCCTACTCTGCTGATAAAACACATTAAAATGAACATCTCTCCTCTCACGCTTTAATATGTGTAAAATACATCTGGCAGCACGACGTGATGAACACGTGCAGATTAGGCTTCATGCATGTGAACAAATTGACAGGAATGCATGAATGTTGCAAAGCTTGCTCGCAGCCCTGCTTGTGTCCCGTGCGTATACGCAGCATTCTTATTTTCTCTGACCGTATCAAGCATGCGCGCTGAGACAACGCTTTCTAATCGTCCCATTAGCGTACAACGCAGGCTCAAACGCTGTGTGTAGTCACACACGAGAGAGTGTACCCTCCCAGGGTTTGGGTGTGTGAGGACCAGTACTCACAGCGTTCATGTCGATGCCATTGGTGTAGGACCAGGCATGCTGGAAGTACTCCTCCAACCTCTGCCTGAGTGGGTTGGGGATCTGGTGGAAGCGGATGAACTCCCTGACTCTCAGCATCTGGGTGTGGTAGCGGGCCGTCCCGGAGTACAGCCGCTGGATGATGGCTGAGACATTCCCAAAGATACTGGCGTACATGAGGGCTGGAAATGGGAGCAGTGAGAAAAAACACACACATTAACAGACAGTATGGAGCTAGAGCAGCGTTCATACAGTGATGAGACCGTTTGGATGTGCGGGGTTTCCTTTGCTCTCTGGAAGTCCTGGAAGTTGTGAGGTGGGGCCTCCATGGGTCGCTCTTCTTGTTGTTCTAAAAAAGTTTTGCTTCGTGACAGGATGCATTATCCTGCTGAAAGAGGCCACGGCCATCAGGGAATGCCGTTTCCATGAAAGGGTGTATGTGGCGTGCAACAATGGTTAGGTAGGTGCCAAAGTAACATCCACATGGATGACAGGACCAAACATTCCCCCAAACCCAGGGTTTCCCAGCAAGACTTTGCCAAAGCCTCTGCCAGCTCGCCTTCTTCCCATAGTGCATCCTGGTACCAGGTGCAGCCCTCACACAGCTGGCTGGCCACATGATGCCAGCTTGTTTAACTGTTCTGTGGTCCGGTTCTGATGCTGTTGGCAGGAGCGCCCCACAAATCATAGCCAGTCTTACTCCACCTACCATTATGTATAATGTCATTCGCTGAGCCGGATGACTGCAGCACATTCAGATCATTTGCAGACTTTGTATTCAGAGTAACAAAAACCAATCAAAACATGCCCCGCCCCCTCCTTTGACCCCTGACCACGCTCTTGCAGCAGGAAGTTGACTCATCTCAAAGGGCTTTGGCTGCAGAGGACAGAGAGTTTGTATCGTATCCTTCATGAGAGTCTTTGCTTTGTTCTGTTTGTCATGTTGGATGCTGCTAACCTCCCCACCTCTGTCAGCTCCCATCACTGTCTACATCAACCACTGAAAAACGCTGTGTGTAAAGAAGTGTGTATGCAAATGTCTGCATGTGTGTGTGTCAGAGTGAACGCGACCCATCTCTGGCTTCAGATTTTGCAGTGGTCGTTGTGATTTCATCGCACACATCCTGCAGAAGACTGTCCTTAAACAATGGACATTTTACAAGTCTCGGGTCATTGTCAGGCCAAGGAAGTGCTAAACTGTGTGGAGGAGGAAGGCAGCCCGCAATAATAAAAAAGAAACAAAGTGACCTTCTTTAACTGCTACGAGTGTTTCTTTACTTTGGTTATACAAACCTGAACAGGATTTGCAGCTGTTGCATGGAAACACACAATCAGTAGGGTTGTATATACAAGTGTTTGCATATTTAGTTACATTCAAATGTTATTAAGAGTAAATTATGAAGACTAGACTCATTCTGCTTGTTATTCTGTGGTTTGGTTTCATTAAAGCACTCAGGAAGCACTGCAGACTTCTTTCTCTATAGTGACGCAGGGTGAGGGCTTCTCCGTCTCTGAGGTCGGTGAAATACACTTTGTAACACACACTGCCCTTATGAACGCTATTTCTGCTGTTGTAGGTTTGTTACCGATTAATAACAATGAACTACATTTTATTAGTGGCGTTCATATTTGTTGCAAACTTTCCTTTATTCTGGTCTAAAGGCTTTAAACAGCTGCTTGTACATGACTTACATCCGATGAGCATGACGCAGATGGAGAAGATCTTCTCAGAGTTGGTGTTGGGGGACACGTTTCCGAATCCCACGCTGGTCAGACTGCTGAAGGTGAAGTACAGCGCTGTCACATACTTGTCTTTGATGGAAGGTCCTGAACCTGGTGTGGAGAGGTTACAAATCATCTGGAGCTCAACAGTGTCCAGGAAGCTGACATAACCTAAACTAATACTCAATGATATTCATTTAGCAGAATGTAACCGGAGGGTTGACTTATTATCGGTCATTTGCACAGAACTGAGCTCCCATTACAGGTAAGATCATCAGAATACTTCATTAATCCCCGAGGGTTTCAGTTGCTCCAAGACAGTGACAGTAACAGACTGTGGTGGGCGTGGTCTGCAGTGCCGCTGCAAAGGAGGTGGACGCACCTGAGCGGCATCCGCAATCACGCCTCGCTGGCTTAAAGTCTGTGCTCGCACCACTGTCGCTGCGTGTGGCTGCGAGCTGCAAAGCTGCAGCGGGGTACTGTGCAGTCATTGGGTCTGCTGTGTGTTTACACACTAAACTAGTGAAATAATGCGATATGTTACAGAGTTTACAAATTTAAGAAACAGCACTCATTTTACACTGAGATTACTCATGTGCCACCAGTTTGTTTATTATATTACGTGATCATTAGTACCTGGTATGGAACCATTGAAGTGTTTCCCTAACTGGTCGCCCAGAGTGTGGAGCCAGCCGATCGAACCGTTCCGCTCTACGCTACCGATTGCATACCTGGTAAAAAATAAACAGCATTACAAAAATGTCACGATACAGCATCATAAAAATCACCTTACGTTTGTATCAGTTTCATACAGCAGAGATGAAAAATGAGACTGCTGTGGTTGGAGTACAACTGATAAATATTCATCTTCTAATGTGAAAAACTGATCAAAATTGCAGTCAATTGCAGTGCACGTTCCCTCAGTGGTTGCTGCTAATCTGACACCTGCTCTGCTGCCAGTGATCATTTTGGAAGATGCTGAGTTGTTGGTTGATGCGGCTGTTTGGGCTCATTAGGAGCCAGGTGCACCTGATTAAAGGATCATCAGAAAGTGCAGTGGCCTTTATAACTGCGGTCGTTTCGGAGCACTCACATGTGTGTTAACACGAGCTGCATCTCAGACTCCACAGGCCTCACAGTTAAGATGAGCTGTGCAGAGTGTGGATCCAAACAGAAGGTGCGCAATTATCACAGAACTGGGGAAAGTAACTCGCAGTTCAGGAACAGACAGGCAAAAGCCACGAGGGCTCACTGTGGGAACACGGGACAGCACAGGCACATGGGACAGAGTCAAAGCTTTCTGTCTCACACAACTGTAGTTTAAGTTATTCAAAGCAAAAGCTAATTATCCAAAAGTCAGCTGTTACTTGCACTGGTGCCAGTTTGCTGCTGAAAGTGAGAAGGTACTCTCTTAGCAAACACTGTCTTCCTTCCTGAGAAAGTGTGGACTGAAAGCCAGCTCTGCAGTGAAGATCCACAACAGAAATCTGCTCAGGAACGTACCACGTGGGCATAGAACCGCTCCAAATATCATCTTGGAGCAAGTTTCATTTCATTTTCCGTGACAGCAAACATTATATTCCACGCCAAACTGAAGAAATGCACCCAAAGTGTGTGCAGTTGGTTAGTCTGGAGGAGGAAGCATGATGGTGCAGCAGCATCTTATACAGCTACACAGCTCGTCAGCACGCTGTTGCCTTCCTGCCATCACCTTTCAATCAACCAGCATTTTTTTATGCAAGACAAGCTCTGACAGATCATTGAGGACACAGCTATGACTAAAACAAAAACCCACTACAGCTACCGAACTGTGGAGCAGATGGGGGAGAAGCAGAACAAGATCAAAGCAGTGCAATGTGAGGAATCAGTAGCATCCTGCAGACGCAGGTGTGTTAGAGCAGAGAAAAGGCTCTGTTGGCTTTTAAAAGCCGTCACCATCAGTAATCGCGTCTAAACATCTACTCAGCTGCTCTCTAATTTGATCGCTGCACTTTTACAATAGAAATATTTTGTTGTATGACTTCAAGGCCTTTTATATCAGTCGTAGAATACCAGTTCCATACTCACAGCCCGTCGCTCCTTCAGATTTTGCATGAATTTTGCGTCAGGGTCATCAATAGGAGGAGAAAAGTATCTCTGCTGTATGGATTCTGCACTCACACACAGTTTGAATCTAATGTGAATCGTCAGTTTATGGCGTTGTACCAGATGCAGGCCAGCCAGTGAGCGATGAGGGCGAAGGTGCACATGAGAAGAAAGAGGACAGCCGCACCGTACTCTGAGTAGCGATCCAGTTTTCGGGCTACACGAACCAACCGTAGGAGACGAGCTGTCTTCAGCAGACCAATCAGAGTGGTGGTCTGATGGGCGTGGGTGAGACAGAGGAAAGTGGAGATAAGGCATCGTTAAACATGGCAGAAAGCAAAGTCGCTCTGATATCTCCTCACAGCACTCCCACCTGCTGTCATCCTGTCACACGCACACACACACACGCACACACACGCACGCACACACACACACACACACACACACGCACACGCACACACACACACGCACGCACACACACACACACACACACACGCACACGCACACGCACACACACACACACACGCACGCACACACACGCACGCACGCACGCACGCACACACACACACGCACGCACACACACACACGCACGCACACACACGCACGCACGCACGCACACACACACACGCACGCACGCACACACACGCACGCACGCACGCACACACACACACACGCACGCACACACACGCACGCACACACACACACACACACACACACACGCACACACGCACACACGCACGCACACACACGCACGCACACACGCACGCACGCACACACACGCACGCACACACACACACACACACACGCACACACGCACACACACGCACACACACACACAGGTGATGTAACTCTGGTCTTTTCCTGATGTGATTCAGTGTTGAGGAGGTGGTAAAATCCTGACTCCATTCATTTCTGTGGGCCTCTCTTCTCTCTGCTCCAGCTGGCTCCTTCGTGTCCACACAACAAATAAATAACAGGACGATTACTGCGCTGGCTGAGTGCCTGGTCCTCTGTGTGTGTGTGTGTGTGTGTGTGCTAACAGTAAATAACAGTTGTCTGTTGAGGAAAGTCTCCACTTTCTTGGCTCAGTGGCTTCTTCTGGGCAGCATCAGTGGAGCGAGCCCACGTGAAGCTTTCCCCATGAACGTTGGGAAGTCCCGCCTTCATTCATTTTATCTTGAAGGCTGCTTTAATTGTTATTCATTAGTTCTGTTATTTAAAATGCTGCTCAATATTTACAGTTACCTCCAGCGGAGTTTTTGTGTGGAGCGATTCGATCACCTTAAGCCTGAGTGTTTTATATCCTCGGTGTGTGGGAAGTATCCTCAGGGAGACTTCGGCAGGCTACAGCACAACTCACTTACTGCTTCCTTTAACTCCCACTTCTTTCTCCAGACACCCACCTCCCACTTCCTTGAATATCAAACCAACACCACCATCACTTCAATCATCCACTAAACCACAGAACTTAATTACCCACTGAGCCAGACGGAAACACACTGCTCTGCATGTTTCTGTAGAGCTGTAAACCAAACCTTTTGTTACTGACAGTGGCACATCATTCGCTTTGTGCATGAGAAGCGCTGTGCTGCATTAGTGTAAAGTTTTCTGTTTCTGCCAACGAGTGAGTGAGACCTGGATTTTTACCAGAGGCTCTGAGATACAGCGACAGACAGAATCAGGAAGAATCAGAGCTCAGCTTTAAACGGCGAATCAAGCATCTGGAACGTTCAGTGCAAACTAGAGATCAGTCAGTCGTGAGCATAACTTTTCTCAGCTTTGCTCTTACAGTGGAAGTACGACGTTTTTGACCAGCTGGTTAAAAGAAATCCCCCGTGCCATGGACCGGTCCGTGAGTCGTTTGGTACCGTCCGCGAGGATTGAGCCTCGGTGTGAAATTGATGGTTAAGGAAAAGTAGCATAGAAGCCTCCTTGTGGTTGCCTGGTGATTTCTTTTTGTTCACATTTGGAGATTTAGGTCACGTAGCTACGGCACCACCGATGACGGTCGGACTCAGACTGACTGCTTCATGTGTGTTTTGTCTGTCACGCAGCGTGATCCCCTGACCCTGGAACAGTAATGTGTGTGTTGGATCCTCCAGCTTTACCTCTGCACAAACACAACGCGCTCTTTGGTAACTGAGCGCCGGTCGTCCTAGCGGGTAGTTATGAGCGAGAGGGGGAGCTGGGGCTCGATGTAACTATAGCGTGAAAGCAGTGATGTCATTAAAAACACATCATTTTGATGAGCTCAGATGAGTTTTAGGGTCTCGTGCACACTGCGCTGATCTAAGACATGTTTTGTTCATGGCTGACTACAAATCAACTTCCCTACGGAGACAATTAAATTATGAAGCCAAACGAATCCACCTCTCCCTCTCTTCTTATTTCCTGTTCCCCCTCCCTCCACCTTGTTTTTAATCTTTCTGCGTGTTATCTTCTTCACTTCATTGCATTAAAGAGATGGCAGACAAGATGTCAGTGCACCATTCGTCTCTTCTACATTCCCCCCTCCCCTCCATCTCACTACCACTTGTCTCGTTCTCTTCCTCCCACCCTGCCTCATAACTTCACTGCAGCGTACAAACAGGCAGCTATCTCTCCGCCTCCATCGTGACATACCTCCTCTCCATTGCGGTAGATGAGCAGGTCAAAGGGAATAGCAGCCACCATGTCGATGAGGAACCAGCCTTTGAAATAGTGGACAGCTATGCGCACCGGGTGGCTCACCACTTCGTCATTAGAGTTTACGTATGTTGTCCTGAGAGAAACAGAGAGCATTATGTAACTAATAGTTGTTATTGCACTTTCTTCTTTTACAACCAGCTCTGTTTAGAATAATGTGCATAGATGAGAAACAGTTTTTCTACTTAACAGCACCAAATCTGACTACAGGCTCTTCTGTGACTGTTGCTGTAATGAGGAGTGCTGCTACAGTTCAGACCTGAAGTTGATGAGGATGTCAATAATGAACATGATGTCCACTATGAGGTCCACCACATTGAGAGGAGAGCAGGAGTAAATGCAACCCTGCATGCCTAGGTCTTCCTACGAGAAGAGAGGAGAGGAAAACAAGTAAGGAGAGGCTAATATAGTGTACTGTAAGTTAAAAATACATTCAGCACATCTTTCAAATGGATTAGGATGAAGGATCATTTACATATGCATGCAGACAAAACATGAAACAGTGACAAAGTTCGGTGATTTGGAGCTCAGTTCAGTTGGCAGCAGGCTGATTAAAGAGGGACTTGTTCCAACTCCATGTTTTTGTTTTTGTAGAGCAGGCCACTAGAGCAAAATAATCCTAATTCATCTCATACTGGAACTTTGTGCAGCCCCTCAGTTCATCGACAGCTGTTTCAGCTAACTTCGCCTCCCTTTATGCAAACTTTTCCTTGGCTCCAGGTGGGTGGAGCCTCTGTGCTACTGTACAGCTACAGCTGCTACACAGGCAAGACGAGTGAAACTGTTTGGTGGAGTCTGAAGCCTGGACCCTGAGCATTTGCACATTCGCTGATCTTTATCATTTAAAGCTAACGTCATCTTTAATGTGAACATCACTTTAAGACAAAAACCAAGGTGCACTTTAATGATTCTGTCCTTAGATGAGAACCCACGTGATCGTTGAGGAGGAATGCGGCTGAGTAGGGAGTCAGGATGGCGGTGTAGATGACCAGCAGCAGGATGAGCCAGTCCCACACCGCCTTGAAGGGGCTGTAGTGCAACACCGTCCACTTGTGGATGCGAGGAGCCTGCAGCTTGTACTCCGGCAACACATCTGCACCCAGAGACAGCACCTGTGTCGGGAGAGGAAGACAGAGAGGGGGTGATCAGACACTGAATAATTGAACACACAGAACATGGGAAGAGACAAGAGGAAGAAGAAAGGGCATTTGTGTGCATGTGTGTGAAGGGCTGAGAAAGTATGGAAAGAAGAAGGAAAGTAAAGAAACAAACGTGCACACATGTACACACACCCCGAGCATATACACAGTAACAGAGCCAAACCACAGAAGATGATGAGAACGGCTCTCATGACTCTTTCCAGGCCGCCCTCCCAGGCAGCCTGTGTCCATTACACACGTTTATAATAGTGCAATGCAAAGATATGTGCACAGAAACCCATGTAGCAAGCTCACGCACACATAATCCAAAGCTATGATTCCAGTCACATTTCCCCGTGGCGCTGACACAAATGCTTCGACACACGAGCGGCGTGTGACATGGAGTCACGTGAAAGCACAACACTCCAAACACACACAGATCCTTTTCCTCTCTCATCCCTGTCTCCCACAAAAGCACTCCAAGGATGGAATCTCGGGAGTTATGGTGCACTTCTAAGTAGCTTTACTTGCAGTAATGTATTCAATCGTCTGGGCTGCATTCTGCCCGGAAGAGAGCAGGAATGAATCAGTATAAAGAGGCATTAAAACAGCCTGCCTGTGTCTCTGCCTAATAGAATCACACAGTGAACAGCAGTGCTGAAAGCAGGGGCCTGACTTTTGGAGCTGTGTAGTGTAGCCACACAGACACCTGCGACGATCAGCATTAGGTTGGTTGGCTTGACAACCGATGCTTTGATCTTACGTGCATCACTTTTATATAAATACAAAGTGTGATCAAAAAGCATACCCGATGTAAAACTGGCCACTATTCCTGCGAGGCTGGCCCTTTGTGAACTCCTGTTGTGTTCCAGTCCTTCTGCTACGCTTGGATCGCTCCCATTCGGACCACTTGTGATTTGAATTCACATATAAGAGTGGAAACATAAACTGACCTATTTTTCATGTGGTGGTTCGACACTGGTGCAAGAGCTAGGTCTCTAGCTACAACTCATTCACTGGAAAGCACCACAGTGTCCAAGGCCGAAGACGGTAAATCCGTTGCTGATGTCTTTTGACGCTCAGATTCATTAACCAGGCTCTTAATTTGCTACTAACATGTTA
The DNA here is from genome assembly GCF_964374335.1 of Astatotilapia calliptera. Taxonomy (NCBI): domain Eukaryota; kingdom Metazoa; phylum Chordata; class Actinopteri; order Cichliformes; family Cichlidae; genus Astatotilapia; species Astatotilapia calliptera. Next base: position 3,458,238 of record NC_137430.1, read on the forward strand.
AAGGAGTCATTCAAAGGTTTTTCACACTGCACACCATTTACTCTACAACACACATGTTGGACAAAATAGTCAGTAAAAGAAAACAAAGCAGTTAAAATGAAAACTCGCTGAAGCTCGTCTGCTTGCTAAAGGTCAGCTCCGTTTCCTCGCAAATCACAGATCACAGCTAATCTCACAGAGTGAAAGCAGAGACGGTGGCAGTTTGTCTAGCGCGCTAATTTTGCCATCAGTCTTGCAAGACTAGAGATTCATCCACAGTGCACATGCTTCACCAGAAAAAGGAGCTCTCAGATTATTAAGCTACAGCCACACAAGACAAGCGTTCTTCTAGAGACAAGTTGTGGGCACAAGATGACTTTGATATAAAGTACAGATGCAAACAGGTGAGGAGGTTTATTACAAAATGCAGGAGAGACATTGCTTTCACTTTAATTTATGTCTGTCTTTTGGGCAAGCAAGGCAAGCACTGCTTGCCGCTAAATTGTCAGTGTTTTTTTCTGCATTTGAATAAAACACTGCAGTCGATATGAAACAGGTAATATATTATACATTGTTTGCCTCCCATGGCTGTGTAACATATTTTGCTCTAGCTGGCTCTATTAGGCAGTGAAGTGTGGCTGTTTCGTAGAATCCTCTATTTCATGAACTATTTGTCATTTTTGTCCAGAATGTAATACCTATAAGTTCTAACAGGTGTGTGTTTATACTGTGAACATGCGGATGTTCCGATCCATGAATACGTGCGAGTCATTCATTACTGCATTAGTACATGAGAACGTCGTACTAGTGGGTTGGAGCTTTTAAACGGAAACCATCATTACTGCAACAGGACAACTGTTCTGGTAGAAACATTGTATACAGACAAAATAGTAACAATAAAGTAAAAACAAAATTATTCTCATATAAATAAGAGTAAGGCAAACCAAATGTGAAGAAATAAAGCAAAATAATAAATAAAATAGTACAGTCTGCTCTTTGACCTCCTCTCACCTCTTCGTTTTCTCCCAGTGCTCCACTGAGCTTTCACTACTCTTCTACACTCAGTGTTCCGGTTTCCTCCTGGCCTCCTGCTGACCTGTTAAATCTTTCGTCTTTTCTAATTGCATCTTTTTGTCCCTGTCCACTATCCAGCAATCCTTGCTCCACCTTTCCACTTCCTTTTCTTCTTCCCCAGCAGGCCAGTCACATTTCACACATTTGTCTTGTAAACTATTACCGCTCATCCTGCCTGGACCTTTCTTTCTTCTCTGGTTCAAATCTCTGGCTTTTCATTCCTGTATACATTCTCTCGTCCTCAGGAGCCTCGAGGCAGCTTCCTCTTTCATGTTTCCTTCATACAGAGTTACAGTTCAGGATTTCCAAATAACTTTCGATTTCAATTAAGTTAATGGTTTTACCCTCACTCACTGACTTGAAACGTTTGTACACTAGGTTTGGAAAAAAGGTTTTGGCATATGCCATATTTTCCGCTCTATAAGGCGCACATAAAATCTACAGCGCGCCTTATAGTCCGGTGCGTCTTATGTATGAATTCTGGTTGAATTCCGATTTTAAAAATCAAATCACCACACCTTTTTTTCCCCTCTCTCTCTTTCTATTTACAAACAAGGGATGTTTCCACATTCTCTCCACCCGTCTAAACGAAACACCCAGCGTACATCATTAGAAATACACACACAATTATGGGCATGCTGAGGTTTGTCACATGGAATGTAAATGGAGCTGGCACCAGAGGAAAGAGGTTAAAGATATTTAACCAGCTTAAAAAACTACAGGCAGATGTTGTTTTATTACAAGAAACTCACAAACCTGTCACAGGTTTAAACGAACTTAAAACACCTGAGTTTCCTAACGTGTTTGCAGCCTGTTATAATTCTAGACAACGGGGAGTAGCAATTTTAATACATAAAAATGTTAATTTTACAGTACTCGATACAGTTATAGATCCAGAGGGTAGATTTCTAATTATTAAACTATCAATATTGAACAAAAAACTATGTATTGTAAGTATATATGGTCCAAATGTTGATGAACCCTCATTCTTCCACGGATTTTTTAGTGCACTCTCTGAACACCTTGATTGCACACTCATTCTTGGCGGTGACCTCAACCTTGGACTAAATGAAGACATGGATAGGCTCAACACAACAGGAACTCAGCGCAATTGGCAGTCCACAAATATAATCAAACAGTATATGAGTGACTTTGGTCTTCGCGATGCATGGCGCTCCCTTCACCCCACCAGTAAGGAATATACTTTTCTCTCGCATGTTCATCACTCTTACTCTCGTCTGGATTATTTTCTGGTCAGCAGCTCACTGCTGAGTGACATTTCAGACACTGAGATTCACCCTATAGCTGTCAGCGATCATGCTCCTGTATCTTTAACACTAATGCACAAGAATAATACTACGCCAAGAAAAAACTGGAGATTTAATACATCATTGCTTAAAGATGAAGACTTTATTAAATATTTTAAAAAGGAATGGACTTCATATTTAGACTTTAATGACACTCCCGGAATATCTGCTTCTGTTCTATGGGAAGCAGGGAAAGCTGTGATGAGAGGTAAAATAATGTCTTTCTCATCACACAAAAAGAAAGAAGAAAACAAAAATATTCAGGAATTAGAAAAAACATCAAATCACTAGAAGAAGCCTACGCGTCCCACCAAGATCAGGAAACATTGAACAAAATACGCAAAACAAAACTAGAATTAAATGAAACTATTACAGTTTTTCTCAGTCGCTTTGGTGCGTTTCTCAGATCAGAATTGAAATTCTCATAACTATTAGTTCAACCTCCACAACACTCAGTCATTTGTGCACATCATAGTAGCAATTTCTCCTCTCTCTGAACAAACTGCAAATGATTTTGGACATGAATCAGTTGCTTCCATACATTTCCCTGCTGCTTTCTGACATTTCCATTTGCTTATGTCATGTCAGTCAAAAGTAATCATACCTATGGATGCTGAATAGTCGTTCCCAATAAAACTAATAGTCATACATCCATTGCTTGAGTCATCACACACAAAATTGTTGAACTAGTTATCACATGCCAAATATTGGCCATCTGTCAAGCAAATCCTATACCTTCCTGTATCATTGTTCCTGGAAATGTCTCTGAAATTGAACAATTGATCTCAGGTGAATTACAGCTGTCACTCATGAGGAGGCGTGTGAAAGTTTAGTTGTAACCAATGACAAACAACTTGTTCACTGTCAATTATGGATGAATCCTGTGAATCCCAAATTGGCAAGCATATATAAACTGCGCAGGAGCTAGTGTGTACCATTTCTACACTTCTGTGACACAAAATGGAAGGTCAGCACCGTGGAGGAGGGGTGAGGATGCGGGGAGGAAGGGGAAGAGGGAGAAGAGGCAGATATAGGCGGATTCCTAATGAAATAAGGGCTACAATTGTGGACCATGTTGTCAATCACAGCCTCACCATGGAGGAGGCTGGTCGAAGGGTGCAACCCAATATTGGAAGAACTACTGTCAGTTCAATCATTCAAACATTCCGTAGGGAAAACAGGTATGCAAACAGTAATACACTGTACTGTAGTGTGACATCTCAGACACATCACATGTTACTGTACTGTATTTGCAATTTCACAAAAAGTTCACTCTGCACCACATAGGATTGTAAGACAACCTCGCGGAGGCGGAAGAGGGCCCCTTTTTACCCCACAGCAAGAAGAAGCCATTTGTGCACTGGTCATTGCAAACAATGCAATAAAGCTGAGAGACATACAAAGCGCTGTCATAGAGAATTACACGGTATTTGGCAATATTGAATCTGTTCCAATTTCAACAATTGACAGAGTACTCAAGACAAATGAAATCCACATGAGCAAATGGCCCTGCTAGCAGCCATGGATGCAGCATGTGACGACATCACAGCAGGGTCCTGCAGAGGATGGATTCGCCACTCCAGGAGATACTTTCCTCGCTGCATTGCGAGGGATAACATCTGTTGTGATGTAGATGAAAATATGTGGCCAGACAGACAGGAACGTCTGGATGTGCCAGAATGATTTACTGTACTGTTACATGTGCTGTTTATTGTTCACATTAGTGCACAGCTCTACCAAATGGGTGATTTTATGTTTACATGTATTCTACAGTGCACAAATGACTGTAGCATATTTTTCTTTTGCACAATTCTGTAGGATTACAAACACTTCTACACAGGAAATGTGAAACGTACGTATTCAGTGTCTCAGTTACTCCCAAGACTCCCATAACATCTACAGTGACTTTACTGCACATTTCAGATGGCTGTACAGGTAGGCCATAGTGCTGTCGTCAGCATTTTCAGGTGTCACCAATTGTTTTTGCAATGGGAAACACTGAAATTATAAACTGTCATAGTGGAAACATGACAATGCCATTTGACTATCTTGTTCATAAAGATGGTGTCAAGACTTTTCATTTTGATGGCACTGACAGTTTCATTGACATGGATACTTGCTTTTGAGGTATGGATAATCAATTCTGTGCATGTGACGTGCTTTTGCAGGCTATCCACTAGGTTTTGCAGTTTGCACTAATTGTTTTGGGAAATGCACTAACTGCTGTGCAAATGTTAATGGTGTTCTGAGGAACGCACCAAAGCGACTGAGAAAAACTGTAATAAAAAAACACAATTCCTTATACAAAGACTTCGCTTGCAGAATTTTGAACACAGTAACAAATCAGGTCGATTTCTAGCTAACCAGCTAAAAATAAATAAAGAAAAAACAACTATATGTGCTGCTAAAGATTTATCGGGGAACACAATATATGATCCTGGAAGAATAAACAACATTTTTAGGGATTTCTATGAAACTTTATACTCACCACAAATAAACCCATCTAAAAATGAAATTGATCTGTTCCTTGACAACGTAACTCTTCCAAAATTACTAGATGTCAGCCGGTGATCGGCTGTGATCAGCTGATCACGGGGCCGGGGTTAAAAGAGAGACGCCACCCACCTGTTCGCCGCTCAGACATCAGTATCCTCGTGTCAGGAGCTCCGAAACTCTGCCGACGTCAGTCTCCGCCTGATTCAGCAACTGTGAGTTACAACCCCTTTCAATCCTTTTTCTCTTCCCGGCTCCGCTCGCTCTCTGTCTGTAACGACCGTTCCGAAGCCACGCTTCGTGCTCAGGTCATTACTAGAATAACTGCGTGTCTGCTCCAAACCCACCGCTAGCCTTCGCCGCGCTTGGGTCTAGCCAGCACGCCACACGGGCACGCCGAATTACTGTGTGCGATCCGCCCGGCCGTGACACTAGACAGTCAAGCAATGGAACTGGATTCGCCACTGACGCCAAGTGAACTCCAGGAAGCCCTGATAAGTATGCCCAATAATAAGGCTCCAGGTCCAGACGGCTTCCCTGGATAATTTTGGCACCAGTATTCCACGGCATGTTGCAGGAAATCGAGGAAAATGGCAGACTACCACCAAATATGAATTCTGCCAACATTAGTCTCCTGCTAAAACCAGGCAAAGACCCTTTATTTCCCTCAAGCTATCGTCCAATTTCTCTTTTAAATGTAGACCTTAAAATAATCTGCAAAGCTCTCTCAAAGAGATTAGAGAAAATGACCCCCCTCTTAATTCATCCTGACCAAACTGGTTTCATAAAAGGTCGGCACTCCTCAACAAACACTCGTAGATTACTTAATTTAATAGACTACTCATACGATAAAAACATCGAAACCATAATATTATCTCTAGATGCAGAAAAAGCATTTGTCAGAGTTAACTGGAAATTTTTATTCGCAACTTTACACAAATTTGGTTTTGGAAACTCTTTCATAAACTGGATAAGAATGTTATATAATTCCCCAACAGCTCGTATCAGAACAATTGACCAGACATCCTCCAGCTTCTGTCTCTTGAGGGGCACCAGACAGGGATGCCCACTCTCCCCCTCACTTTTTGCAATTTTTATCGAACCTCTAGCAGCAGCATTTAGACAGGCTACAACAATTAAGGGCATAAAATGTAAGAGCATAGAACATAAAATCAGTCTCTATGCGGATGATGTGTTGCTTTTTCTGCAAAACACACAAACCAACCTCTCTGAGGTAATTACTCTAATAAACTGGTTTTCAAGAGTTTCAGATTATTCAATTAACTGGCCAAAATCTACACTTCTCCCCATTAACTGCTCCTTCCATAATTCTTCCTCTGCCCCACTGCAATCCGGAAATATTAAATATTTAGGTATTAATGTCTCTCCTAAGCTTTCAGACTTAACTAAATTAAACCACATCCCACTTCTAAAGAAAGTAGAAGGCGATCTGACTAGATGGAAATCTTTACCCATATCACTCATGGGAAGGGTCGCCACTATAAAAATGATGATCTTGCCAAAAATAAATTACTTATTTTTGATGATCCCTAACAAACCATCACAAGATTGGTTCAGATCTCTGGATTCATATATTTCCAAATTCCTTAGTGGGGGTGGGAGGTTTGGAGTCTTCTCTCACCCCCATTCTCTGCGACCTGCTGGAGCGGGGGGGCTAGGAGGAGGAGTTGGCCGTCCAACTGCGGTCTGGAGTGTGGGGCCTCCCTGCTGCTGCGGAGTCGGGGCGGTCTGCCTCCTCCCACCGCAGGGAAAAGGGTAACACCACCTGGGTCTGGGTGCAGTTCCCCCTCCAGGGGCAAGGGTACCTAGACCCGGTTCGTAGAGTACGCTTGGGGAGTGTGATCGTGTGTACAGCGTCTCTTTATGTCTGTCTCCACGTTGGTTGAGTGTGGAGTAAGTGCATATGAGAGCATGAGGGTGGGAATGGATGTTTGTGTCTGTGTGTGCCTGTATGTCTGTGTCTATATGTCAGGTTGGGTATCAGACGCCACCTCTCTGGGGACATCTCAGGCCCTCCAAGGTTTGGAGGCCTATCTCCACCCACCACCACTTCCCCTGCCAGTGGCGGACTCCCTCAGGTGTCGGTGCGTTGGTGGTTCTTTGTGTCTGGGGGTGGGCGTCCGGGTACACACCAGCTCACTCCTTGGCGGCCGCTTATCGGGGCCTGGAGCCTGGGGCTCGCTCGGGCCACTTCGGAGGTGGGGTGCCCCCGGCCTCTCGGCCTGGGGCTCGGTCACTCAGGCACAGCTGGCTGCCGGCGGAGCTCACGGGCGCGTCACTGCAACTCCCCCTGGCTTCTGCTCCGTGGCTGCTGAGTGAGCCCTCATCTGGGACTCTCCTCAGCTCTTACTGGGACAGTGGCGCGGCTGCCCCTCTGTTGGTCTTCCTTGGTCTCTTGTGTTCTGGGGACCTCTGGATGTCTGGAGTTTTGATCTCCTCCATACCTGCTTCATACCCTGGAGGACGGGGCTGTGGCCCCCCCACACTCCCTAGCAGATCGTTACATGGAGAAACCTTTGGAATGCAAACATGCTGATCCACACAGGTATGCACACAGGTGTACACACGGGTATTCACAGACGCGGACTACAGCTTTCTTGGCTGCTGCCTCAAAGCACATTGTGCGCTGTCTATCTTGCGTGCTGCACAATATCGTTTATTATTTAGTATCTACTGATATCTACTGCTAGCTAGTTTATTGTGATGGTGCTGTTTTTTTTATTATGTTGCTCTTTGTTGTTTGCTTTCTCTTCTGTTTTTTTTCTCCATACAGGTGACCCAGGTGTTTTATTTTTTTTTGTTTGTTTTTTTTTTCTTTCTTCCCCCCCTTCTCACCGTCTCTTCTCCCCTTTGGATTTCTTTCTCTCCCTCTCTTTCTTTCATTCTCTCTCCCTGTCCTATCCCCCAGCCATGTCTGTCCCGTTTGTAGCAACTGAAAATAAAATAAATTCATAATTATAATAAAGGTCAATCAAATGGACCAATATGGCAAGGCCATGATGATCCACTTGGTAAAATAAATCCGCTTGGCATCTTTCTTGGCCTTAAGACAACAATTCTGACGGCTAAAGATCCAAACGGGACACACAAAAAAAAAAAAAATCAACAATCTGTCAAAAATGTTTTAGTACGACCTTGGTAGCTGCGAAGCCGCACCGCTTGATGGATGGTCGGAGCATTACGGCTACTGTAGTGAAGAGCCACGCGGAGGAATCTGGGTCCTAAACTCCGTCTCCTACAGGTCCCAAAGTCAAACGATCACTGCAGCATCACTGAGAGTTAAAAACTGTCTAAATTCTTTCATCTAATAAAATGATCAGTGTTGCTGCTTTACCAGGTGTAACAATTAAGTTTAACATCCAGGCATCCATGAAAACAGAATTTATTACATTTAACAGAGTTAGAAGTTAGCAGGAAGTTAGCTCGCTAGCTTCCACCTAAGCATGATATAGCATGTTCTGACTGAGAGATTTCTGAAAAAATTCAAACGTACATCTCTGCTATCACTTCCAGCATAAATGAAGACAGGAAACTAAACAGCAGTGACGTTTGTAGGGTTACTGAAGTTGGGCTAGCTGCTATATAATGATGTGCTACGTGATCGCTAGCGACACAGCTACGTTAGCATAACATAAACACAGTGAAGCTGGAGGATGAACGCTAACTTTTTTCCACTCAATAAAAGTTAACGTGAGGGTTCCTGATGGTTAGGGACAAATGCAATCGCAGGATGCTGTAAAAGGACCAAACTTCACTCAGGAGAACAACTGAGATAATTCATCCACAATACGAGGTTAGTCATTCATATAGGCTACTGCTGCAACATGGGAATAGAGCAGTTGTGATAGAATACAGCATTAATGTCTGGATGCATTCTCAATCATCCAGGTAAGTAAATCTCCAAAAGTTGATTCTGTTCATCTGGACGTAGCGTTTTGTGGGAGAAACTTTTCATCATCATCCAGGTGACTTCTTCAGCCTCAGCTGACTTCAGGTTTCAATCTTATAAACAGTGCATTTGCATAATGACTGAAACCAGCCCACTGAAGGAACAATGGGCTGGGAGGTCAGTTCCTTAATCTTAATTATGCAAATTCTCATGACCATTGATCAACAACCACTGACCAAAACCCACTGATCAGTGGCCATGAGTACCACTCTCAGCATCAACCAAGTGTGTTTGAACTGTGTCTTCATTCCACCTACTTCACATACAAGGGTCAATTCTACAGGCAGAAACATGGGTGTGCCGTGGGCTCCCCAGTTTCACCCATCGTGGCCAATTTGTACATGGAAGAAGTGGAAAAGAGGGCTTTGCTATCCTACCCTGGAACACCACCAAGCCATTGGTTCAGGTATGTGGATGACACCTGGGAAAATCAAATCTCAGGACGTACCACATTTCACGGATCACATTAACTCCGTGGACCGACACATCAAATTCACCAGGGAGGATATGAAAAGTGGCAGGTTAGCCCTCTCAGACTGTGAGATTTCCATCAGTAGTGGGGGACATCTAAAAGCTGATGTGTACCGTAAACCTGCACATACGGATCAGTATTTAAGGTTTGACTCTCATCATCCACTGGAGCACAAACTGGGAGTCATCAGGACGCTACAACACAGAGCGAACACCATCCCCACTGACACAGCAGCCAGGGAGGCAGAAGATCACATCAAGAAGAGTAAATGTGGTTATCCCAGCTGGACTTTTGTCAAAGCTGGAAAGGCTCCTAAAGAAACCTCCAGCCGATCCAGGAGAGAAGGACAACCGCTGCCCAAGCGAGATCATAAGATCACCCGCAGAGTGCATTTTCAATTCCAGAATGGGCATAATTATCACCATAAATCATGTCTGAATCCTGACCTGCCCACATATGCACTTGTGTGAGCGGGCACAAACACTGCTGAATAATGCACCCACACCCACACACCCCTAGAGTTCAGCCGAGTGTCCCCCACAGCTGTGCGTCGCCTCTTGGAGTATCTTGAGGGATATTTTTAGCCATCTGTGTGAAACTGAAAAACACTGCCATGAGGACTGTTAAAAGTGCAGATGTCAAGACACATTTAAGTGCAGTTAGGGCAAAGTTGTATTTGAGGACAGCACCGGAGGGAGGAGTCTTAAAGCAAAGAGAGGAGCAGTTTACAGAGCTGTCCGCCTGTGCCACCGAGACGATTTGTTTTCCTCACTTCACCCACAACATCCTGTTTGTTCCCCACGTCGATCTAGTCGATTGGTGTAGCAGAGGCCAGCATCATTGGAGAAAGTCCTCCTTGCTAATATTCATCCCTGAAACTGACAGGATTTGTGCTTCTGACACACTGCATTTGGGGTTGACTGTGCTATATTTTCTTACTTAACTGATTGACTTGAAACTACAGACAAAATTAACTAGCTTAGACGTTAAGAGGCAAGTCGAATACAAGTGACGTGCTGACAATACACGACTCAAAGTGAAGCTCAAGCCAGAGCTCGGGCTGTCCAGTAGATTGCTTCAGTGTCAGCCCTGCTTTATTTGACACCGTGTGCTTTAGAGTGACAAGACAGGGCGAGAGATGACAAGACATAAATCAAGTTTAAAACCCTAAATGTCACATATCTGGTGTGCACCTGCTAAACCATCAAGGCTGTCACATTGTCTTTCTGCAAAGTCACGTTTCAACACAATGACAGGATACCAGAGGACTAGTCTGCTCTTACTCATAGATTTATAAAGCAACAACTACCTCTGAAGAAAGTGATGTGGAGACAGAACGATAAGGACCACGCTAAATGAGAAGAAACCCAATGCTTGACCTTCTTCTTGGCTTGCTCACAGGAAAGGATCAAAGGTAATAATGTAAAGAAAAGGGAGCCCGCCTATGAAGCCGTGCACAGCGCCAAGGACTGTGAAGGTGATGACTCACCTTTTTACAGGCAGCAAAGTTTAAATAGCTCACACTCACACCTACACCTGGGAGGTGTTCAGTACAGCTGCAGCCATAAAAAAGCTGATGACTGAACAGCGATGACACTTCCATCATTAATCTTCAATCAAATCTTCTGTCGGTGCAGAAGACTGAGCCACAGGCACCGGCACAGAGGTCGGTGCTTTGTGCAACTGGTTGATATCTCAACAACTTGCTTACACTTTATTTCACATTTAATGAAGTCATGGTGTCATTTGAAACAGTGGAGATGGTGACGTCCTCTCTATTTTACAGAATGAAATGAAAGAGATGAAGGGAATAGCAAAAGAGAGGAATAACCTATAAGAGCGAGGCTGTGATAGTGGGACCAAGTGAGAAAGACAGAGAAGGTTAGAGGAACATGGCCAGGAGGGATGAATACACAGCAAGAAATAGCTGAAAAGTCAAAAAAATGATTAAAGACTGACAAAGTGAGCAGCAATGACAGAGCCTGACAGGGGACAGTCTGCATGACACGCAGCCATAAATGTAATTTCTATAATAAAAATTGATAGTGCATGTTCATAAACTGGAACATTTGGATCTGCGTGGCAGTTTAGTCACACAGAGGAAGAGACGAGCAGCGATGTGACGACCAGAGAGCACATGACTGTCAGGAACGTCTTGTAACTTGTAGCGATGGCGGATGATAAAAACCCAGTGACAACATAAAGTGAGGTGAGTTAAACCAGCAAGCGATTAAAGCACCTCTGAAAGGCAGAGAAGTAAATGAAAAAGTTTCTCAAGCTGAGAGTCTCTGCCTGTGACCAACTGTCAGCTGCAGGCGCACGTAGCAAGTGAACTGTTGTAAACATGTGTCTGTTTATCCCACAGGATCGTTCTGCTTCCAGATTTAACTTCTTATCTATAAGCATAATAATAATGGATTGCATTTATATAGCGCTTTTCGGGACCCCTCAAAGCGCTTTACAATTCCACTATTCAGTCACTCTCACATTCACACACTGGTGGAGGCAGCTACAGTTGTAGCCACAGCTGCCCTGGGGCGCACTGACAGAGGCGAGGCTGCCATATCGCACCATCGGCCCTTCTGGCCACCACCAGTAGGCGGTAGGTGAAGTGTCTTGCCCAAGGACACAACGACCGAGACTGTCGGAGCCGTGGCTCGAACTGGCAACCTTACAATTACAAGATGAACACCCAACTCTTGAGCCACGATCGCACGTTTGTCAGTGTTTTCTAAGTAACTACAGAGGATTCTGATCTGTTACTGATCTGATCTTCAGCTAAGATTTGGTTAAAGAACATCTGATGTTGTGTAAGTCATTAAAAGATGGATATTGCACATGCTCAGTGTTGGGTGTAGCACATTCAAAATTAACATGTGACTGTAATCACACTCGTCTTTGCAGTAATGCATTATGTGTTTCCATGCGTCACAAAGGTTCTTCAGTTCTCTTTTGTGCAGGTAGGAGGACATTACTTGCTAACTGCTAACACAACTTTGACTGTGAGCAAGCATCTGCACAGGCAGCATGCTAACACAAAGCTAGCCAAGAAGCCAGAATGATGCTGAAGCTGAATGAACGCTGAGCTCCGCCCACCAGCCAGAACTTGATCTTCAACAGGTAATAAAGGCAGTGATGAACAGTTTCCACCTGTGCATGTCTCTACAGTAGAATCAGTGTTGCAATGGCTTTAAAGTTATTAATGTTCATTACAAAGAACCAGTATGGACATGGACCCTCAGTGTCAGACTGCGTTCACTCTTCTAATACTTTTCTGTTTGCTTTAATGTCAGTTTGTTGCTAACTCATTGGCCAAAACCTAATCTTTAAAAAAATCCAAAAGTGACATCAGACTACAATATCGTCCAATCCAATGCTTCAAGTGTCTGCAGCTGCGATGCTTCCAAAACCTCTGCAAACATGGCCGATATGTCGTGACGAGAAACTGGTCAATATTTTATACAGTCAAACACTGCTGCTCATCCATGCCCATACTCGGCATTAGAAAAGAGGCCGTTCAAATGACAGAAGCACATTAAAATTTCACAGCGTTCATTTTCTACTGTAAACAGAAGAGCCAGTGAACCACGAGCACCGAGGCAAGCACCAGCTCATCGGCTTGACACCCGTTTAATAATGCAGAATCAAATCATGTCTGTTTGGTAAAGGTGTATTTGTGCACATAGCTCCTGTTGGGTGGCTGACTCTGCTGAACTGCACACCAATGAGACGCACACACTGCCTGAGATTTCATCCGGAGCTCAACAAAAACATTTCGATTCACCGACTGTCGAAGTGCAACGATGCAGCTTGCTGCTGGAGGATAGAGATACACGGGGTGCTAATGCATCACATCATTGCTACATATACATATTCTAACAAAAGTCCAACCAAAACCAGATTATTAAAATTAGATACAGCACAAATATGGGAACACACCACGCAGATAGTGAATGATCTGCAGTTTGTATCCTGTGACACGTAAAGAGAGCCTGGCTTTTAATGTGTTTATCACAAAAGGCAGCAGTCTGTAATCTTGGCAGACTTAAGGTACTAAAAGATCCAAAGTATAGAAAGAAACACACAAACACCCGTGGACACATTTAAACACTAAGTTTACTTTGTTTAATTTTTTCTCTGCCTTATTCCAACACTTACGTTTCAAATTGAGGGCTGGAGGACTTTCTTTTTCATTTACAGCATCAGCTTGTGCACACATAACCACATAAGGTTCTGACACTTGCCCGAAGCTTTTATCTTTCACCAAAAGACCAGTGTGATATTATTAGCTTCAGCCTGCTGATAAGTGCAGTCGGTGGACAGAGTCGCCTTTTCACGCAGAACACTCGCTGCTGTTTGGACAAGACAGCGTGAAAGCTCTATTGTAGTGAAATATAGATGAACACATGTATTTTAGAGCCACAGAAATGTGGCTAAAACACAGTGTTGGAATGTTAACTTTAGTGCTGTCACATCCAAAGACATGTAGCAGCTTGTAAAACGCACAAGAGCAACTCTCACTGAAAGGTTGTTACTTTCAAAGATGAACAAACGAGTGCATCTACAAGGGAAAAGGAACTCATGTAACTGATAAAGTCTTCTTCAAGTAACTCCTGTGTCCTGTGTGTAAAGGAGTTAAAAACAAATAACTGCTAAATGAAATAAATGTAACTGTAATCAGTTACTGAGAAAATAAAATGAATTTAAATGTAGAATACAGGAGTCACTCTGTTGCTTTACAGTCTTCTGGTATATTTCCTGACAATTGCAACAAATAATAACGAGCAGTAGCTACATCGACACAGACTCATGCATGCGGGCAAAATGCACTCCGATACTGAGCACTGAATTAAATTTGTTCTCCTGTCTTAATCTATCCTGGCTGTTTTCTGCCTGTTAAATTAAGGCTCTAGGCAATCTGAGTCTATCATCCCTGCAACCAGCTGACCAAGACAAGAACCTCTTTCTTTGCTGGAAATCCAACAGTCCAGTAATTTCCTTGTGACACCGTAAAACAATCAAAACACGAGTACATAGAGGAAAGCTTGTTTATCTGCAGAGAAAATACGGATAAAATATTCAGCTGCTCAAAGTGAAATGTCTGCAGCAGATAGAAGATGGTCCAATAGAAAAGTCATTAAGAGTAATACATTATATCATTCATGTCATTTATAGCTGAGTTCAAAACCTCGAAACATTTTAAAAGGATAAGAAATACATTTAAAATGAACCTTTCTAAACGTGCATTACCGTATTTTCACGACCATAAGGCGCACTTAAAAGTCTTAGATTTTCTTCAAAAAGTATGGCGCGCCCTATAGCGCAGTGCGCCCTGTGTGTTGTAAGGAGGACGTAGTAGAGAACACCATGAGAACGCTAAAGGGTGAAGTGCGTGCGTTGACTTTATCGCACATACCTGTCTAAAAGGACAGGTATGTGCATTATGCGGAACATCGTTGTTTTAACAACCCTGAAAATGGCAAAGAGACACGCTTACGAAGCACAGTTTAAACTGAAGGCCATCAGCTATGTGGAGGAACATGGAAATCGAGCAGCGGCGAGAGAATTTAAGATTAACGAATCGATGGTTCGCAAATGGAGGAAGCTAGAAAACAAGCTCCGGCAGGTCAAGAAAACGCAGCTGAGTTTCCGCGGACATAAGGCGAGGTGGCCCGAGTTGGAGGAAAGACTCGAGCGGTGGATCATCGAGCAAAGAACGAGCGGGAGAAGCGTTTCGACGGTCACCATTCGGCTAAAAGCAGTTTCACTTTCACTTTTTATGAAACGGTGCCATTTTTCCATCCGGACCAGGACTACGGTAGCGCAGCAACTTCCAGCGGATTATAAGGAAAAGCTGGCCATCTTCCGCTCCTACTGCAGCAAACACATCGGCGACAAAAACATCCAGCCCAGCCACATCACAAACATGGACGAGGTCCCGCTCACTTTTGACATCCCGGTGAGTCACACTGTGGAGAAGAAGGGGACCAGCACGGTAGCGATACGCACAACGGGGTATGAAAAGTCGTCTTTTACTGTTGTGCTAATGGACAGAAACTGCCGCCTATGGGGATTTTTAAGCGAAAGACTTTGCCTAAAGAGAAGTTTCCAGCAGGAATCATCATTAAGGGACATGAAAAGGGCTGGATGGATGAGGAAATGATGAAAGAGTGGCTGAGGGAGGTGTATGTAAGGAGACCAGGTGGTTTTTTCCACGCATCACCATCGCTCTTAATCTGTGACTCTATGCGTGCCCATCTCACAGCCGATGTGAAAAAACTAGTGAAACAAATGAACTGTGAGCTTGCTGTCATTCCGGGAGGCCTGACAAAGGAACAACAACCGCTGGACATCGGTGTGAACCGCCCGTTCAAAGTAAGGCTGCGAGCGGCCTGGGAGCGATGGATGACCGGTGGAGACCACAGTTTCACCAAGAGTGGAAGGCAGCGCCGGGCGAGTTACGCCACAATTTGCCAATGGATTGTAGATGCTTGGGCTAACATGTCTGCTGGCACTGTTGTTCGAGCTTTCGCAAAAGCCGGCATCATTTCCGAGGAGCCGCACGGCACGGAAAGTGACTCTGACGGTGAAGACAGTGAACCTGGCATGTTTGATGGAGATTTAGCGCAGCTTTTCAATTCAGACACAGAGGATGAGGACTTCGATGGGTTTGATTGATGATAAAAATGTGAGTACCAAACTTTGTTTTGCTCCTGCTTTATTTTTAAATACGCACACTTGTATGCTTGTGTGTTGTTGATGATGACGATTACCGGTAATAAAAATGTGAGTAAGGTACCGAACTCAGGTTTGCTGCCGCTTTATTTTTAAATACGCATACGGTATTTGTATGCGCCCTATGATCCAGTGCGCCTTATGTGTGTGTTAAATACAGTAATGGCACACATAACTGAGACTGCGCCTTTTAGTACAGTGCGTCTTATGGTCGTGAAAATACGGTACTGTATGTAAGGATCAATGAGACTGTCTCCTCTAAAATGTCATTAAATGACCAGAACTGTAGGTCATTTTGCACCGCTGGCATCATGAAGCACTCACAGTTTGATCTTCTATTTTATTCATTTAATAAAATGCAAGGATGCATCAACGTCTCGCATTCTTGCAGACTGTTACTTGCAGCTGTGATGAACAATTGGAGTCATTCCCTGATTTGATGATTCACTAATCGTTCAAGACTCCTCAGGATGTTTGTGTTCAGCGTGCATATACATATCAAAAGACAAAAAGCAGGAAGTACTCTTCACGGTGGCAGCTGTTAGTGGGTGGGATATATCGGGGAGCGAGTGAACATTTAGTCCTCAGAGTTGACGTGTTAGAAACAAGAAAAATGGTCAAGTCAGAGGATTTCAGCGAGTTTGACACAGGCCATGTTGCCATGGCTAGAAGACGACAGGCCCCGTGATGCTTGTGGGGAATAAAGCCTGGATGGTGTGGTCCAGTCCAGCAGACAGGCTACTGTAGCTCAGATTGCTGAAAAGGTTAATGATGGTTCTGCTAGGAAGGTGTCAGAGCAAATGCATTACAGTTGGCTAGCTGCAGACCGGTCAGGGTGTCCATGATGACCCCTGTCCACTGCAGAAAGCACCAACAGTAGGCTCGTGAGCTACTGGACCACAGAGCAATGGAAGAAGGAGCCCTGGTCTGACGATTCAGACCAAGCCACTGCTCACCAGGGGAACCTCTGACACCAGGATGCACTATGGGAAGAAGGCAAGGCAGTGTGATGCTTCGGACCATGTCCTGCCGGGAAACCTTGGTTCCTGCCATCTAAGCATTGTTGCAGACCATGTACACCCTCTCATGGAAACAGTATTCCCTGACGGCTGTGGCCTTTTCCAGCAGGATCATTTACCTTAAATGCAAACATGATTCAGGAATGGTTTGAGGAGCACAAATTTGAGGTGCTGACTCCAAATTCCCCAGATCTCCGTCCAATCGAGCATCTGTGGAATGTGCTGGACAAACAGCTCCGATCCATGGAGACCCCACCTCACAACTTACAGGATTTAAAGGATCTGTTGCTAACATCTTGGTGCAGATACTACTGCAGGGGTCGAGCTCAGGGCCACGGCCTCCAGCATGATGTTAGGTGGTCATAATGTTATGCCTGATGAGCGTATGTCACGTTTGTCGTGTTGTATCTGTGCAATCAAAAAGGGCTCCCACCATGGACGAGTGTCTCATCAGAGGTCTATCATAAGGAAACCTTGGATTATTCCATCCATTTAACATCTATCTAAGCAACCTGCATGTCTGCAGGTGTGCATGTATGTATTTATACCCATATAGTGTGAGTATGATTTGAATGGTATGAGGGCATCTGTGTGTGTTTGATATCTGCCTGCTGACAGGTTGGCTTCCTTCTTGACCTTTTTCTCTCCAGCTTTGACATTTCCCACTAAGACATAACAAAGGAGTAGATTTCTTCAGCCTCAATCTTTCTCCCTCCTTCTTCCTCCTCCTCTTTCTAACTGCAGCCTTTTGCAACAAAATTCATCAACACCATCAGCTCTTAGGTTTGTTGCTGCCTCTCCCTCGGATATCTTTGTTTCTCTCTTTCTCTCCCCGTATCTCCTTCATCGTCTCATTTTTGTCTCTCTTTTTACCCTTTGTCTTGATCTTTCTCAGCCTCCCTTCCTGCCTCCCCTTCTATTCGTCTTCAGCTCCCTCTGCCTCAGAAGGGACTTGAAATATAAATGCTGCAATGAAACAGCCACACAAGCAACTGCTGTGGGGTTGCTGACATATGCTCTGCACACACACAAACGCACAAGCCTTTAGTGTTAATCTATGACACAAGGAGACTTCAGAGTGTACTCTGAGCTTAGGTTTTTAATCTCTCGACTGTGTGTGTGTCTGTTTGAGAATCTGCTTTTATCTACAGCTATTCAAACTACAGATATGGGGAGGGGGGTGTCCAGAAACTGCAGTTTGACAAGAACCCATGCCATGAGGGGATTTAGTCGGAGTTGAGGAAAGCAGAAATCCACAAGAGACACCCCACCTCCCCTCCAAACCCCCACCGCCTTCTGGGAGACATTGTTGCCATATTAGCCAGGTTTGCAGGAATTCAAAATAATAAATAAACAAATGGCGAGCTTGATATTGTGTTCACAAAAGACGAAATATCCAACAGTGACTGCAGCGCACACGTTGTGCAGTAGTGATGAGTCTTCATGTGCCTTTAAAGGGAGCTGCATGTGATCTGAGGATGCCAGCTAGCATTAGATTCAAACTATGCAATCAGGCCACTCGAACAAAAGATGCTAGTGCGTGAAGCCACAAAAGCACATACTGGAAGACCTGTGCTATAGTCCATGTAAGTTTATACATCTAGTATAAAGCTTATTACAGGACATCATCTTTGGACATCACATGCTCTTCTGTTCTTACTATTGAAAGTTTTGCGTATTCTCAGAAATATGAATCCAAATAGAACAATTACAGATGGAGAAAGAGCTTGGGTGGAGGTGGGCTGTTAAAGAGGCCCAGCATACCCTGTATGAGATGTGTCAGCTGATGTGGGCTGGCTGAGGGATCCTTGAACTGTGCAGAATTTTTCATGCTTGCTGGTAGTTTGATTAACTTGATATCAGCAGTGTGATATCAGCGAGGCCTCCTTTATCTTTCATCCTGGCCTTCTCCATTATGTGTGCACGAAGCATTTGATTTGTGTCTGTTATGGCTGCAGAGGAAACCTCGATGGGCGTTTGCCCATCAAATACACGTTCCTGCACTTACCCGGAGGAAAAATGTGAGTTGTATACTTGTATGACTTTCTTGCACACTTCTCATGTCAGCAGAAAGGGAAATTTGACACACAGCTAAAGTTCGATGTGATAACAATAACAAAACACTAATCTAGTTTTTCAGTCTTTGCTCTTCTCTGTTCCCTGCTTGTAGGGTACTTTAGAGAATATAGACTACAGAACATAGCGCCTGCTGGATTATGAGACACTGACTTTAAAGTGACCTTGTTTGCCGTCATCCCACCAAGAGGTCAAAGAGCGAAGCAGGGCTGGCGATGCACAAAGTTTCGGTCCACTGCTCTGCATGGATGGATGGGCTCGCTGTCTACATTAGCGCTGCTCGAGCCAGCAGTTGTGTGTTGGAGGACCACAACTGTTCTGCATATGCACAGCTATCACACTGAATCACCGAGTGTGTGTGAAGACCCGAGCTCACATGTTCACAGCAAAAAGATCACCCGTTCACGCATGTTCACACACACACAGAAATCGGCGCGTGTGAGGGTGCTTGCGTGGACGTAGTCGAGTGTTTACTGTTTCCACTGAGAGAGTATACACTGTAGTCTGCTGTAGTATCAAGAGAAAAACGGATCACCTGTGATGTAATTTTCAGCACGAGCAGCTGCGCTGAGGCACGTTTGGTCCTGTGGGATCGTCCCTTTGTCTCATAGCCCATTACTTCACTAATCACTACCCTCATCCATAGATTATTATCCAAGTCAGTGATATTCCAGAAACACCTTCAAACACAGATTCACATATTTATCCAGCACACAGTGTGGATGCAGGAATACGTGTGACGGGGAAAACCCACCCTTCTGAAAGACTACAAGCAGGTGATGCACTGCTATGTATGAGTTAATGCTTCAAACTGAATAAAGCAGGTGGGGAAATATTTTGAGCTACATTAAAATCTGCTTATCTAATTTTGTGCCTGTGTGGTTTTTGTAGAACAGCACGGTTACAGTAGCAGACACGTGGATGTGTCTCACGCTGTTACTGAAGCAGAATCGAGTTCTTTGTATGTGTCCGATAAATAGTCTGGATGCTTTCATCTTAAAAAGTAGCAGAGCAAGTAAAGCAGCGAATGACAGTTTGTGCTTAATAAGCCCTCTCATCGCTCCATGAGCACAAACCGTCTGTTTGTGAGTGGCAGCCAATCAGAAGAAAGTGATGGCAGTCTTAAAGGCACAGGTCTGATGTCTGGACTGAACTGAGAGGCTGCACAGTGGCCCAGTATAAGATCATTACTAATTATTTTGAACCAGAATAAAAACAGTGCAGGGCTTCGGTCCTACATCCTGAGTTTTGGACTTTCAGGTTTGATTTCTTGTTGATGATTTAACAATTAGAATGATGTTGAAGTTGTTTGTGTTTGCAGGGACTGTTTCACCTTCTCTGTGTTTCTTGTCTCGGTGTTCTTTGCTTTATATTGAGTTCTGCTTCCTGTATCTCGTTATTCCTGATTTGTTCTGGCGTGTTTCCTCCTAGTCTCGTCTTGTTGTCTGCCCTTGTCTTTGTGTTGTCCCTCTCACCTGTGTGTCCTCTGCGTGACTCCTGGACTTCTGGATGTTTGGATTCCCTGGTGTTTTGAAATTAGTTTATTACTCAGTAAAATCAGCATTAAAGGCTCACTTTATGTCCTGCTCCTTTGTCCCGAGTCTCCAACCGCTAGCTGCACAGCTAAACCTGACATACAGAGCTGTAAATGAGCAAAATAGGTCCCCTTTAAATAGGAGGACTTGACCTAAGTGACTGACACTGATACTGATGATTCTTCTAATATTTCCAGGCCTGCTCTTGACTTGGCATTTCAGGTGTTTTCAAGTTGCATCAATGTAAAGCACAGGCAGCCTCCCAAAGCTTAAATAAGCCAAACTCTTCATTGTGATATATTAACATCAGGATAACTCTGCTGTATTTATCATTGGTCTGACTGCTTTTAATTTATCCAGGGAACATAAACTGTGCTTTTGGCGAGCTGTGAACATCGATCTTAAACTAAGCAGGTCTGTGTGGCGGCAGTTAGTTTAACAAAATCACGAGCCGGTGTGCTTTGAATGTGGCAGCGGGATGAGTCATCTTAGTGTTGAGAAATCTACTTCACAGTTTCAGAACTACAGAGAACTAATAGAGACTGTTTCATGTTTCACACACACACCAACCACAACATTAGACTCGGTGACGACGACACTGATCGTCTCATTACAGTAAAACGTGCCGCCAACTTGCTTATACGTGTCACACCCACTGAAACATAGTTTCTCCACGACCCCATTAGAATGAGATTCCTTGATACCAGAGACCTTCTGAGAAAAGACCATGCAAAGAACATGAGGGAAACGGGAGCACCGACTTGGACAACAAGCTCCCCGGCTAGTAATCAGATCAGACATAAGAGAAGTGCCGGAACAAGCCCGATCAACCCACAGTATCCTAAAGGTCAGCTGCCAGTGTCCTGGTGCCACACACCACAGGATATATCCCAGATTCCCATGCCCTGATCGGTCAGACCTGTTTTCGAGACAGGAGGACCATATTAAGCAAACTGCCGTGTTGATGTTCGATATACTGCATCTTTTGACACAGACCAACTAATGTTTACCAGTGTACCCAGGACAAATATCTATGCTGGGATCACATTTTAGGAATTCTGAAAAACATTTCAATAAAGAGAGAGAGCGAGCAGGGTGGATTCAAACCTCATCCTGTCATCAGCTCACAGAGACAAACCTGCTGGTGCGATCAATCATCTGGTTGAAGGTAGCTGAGCTCCAGGCAGAGCCCCCCACACCCCAAAAACAAAAGAGTAGAATATAGATTTACAAGACTGCAATATTCAAATGATTCTTCCTCGTGGGAAATTGGTGCATTTCCTCATCCCAGCGATGCCCAGAATCACTTCCTTCCTCCTCCTCTCCTCCGCCATCCTCTTCCTCTCACTTCTCACCAAAAAATACATCTCCCCCACCGTTGGGTGACAGGGGTGGGGGTGCACATTAAGCCTGGCTGGGATTAAGCTTGGCTGAGCCATGCTGAGCCGAGCCAAGAAAAACACACAGAGGAGATATGAGTGTGATTTTTCCCCCTGATGCTTTGCTCGTCATTTTCAACACCTCCACTTTGGTGAAGGCTAAGCTCCTCACATGCACACGCACAACTCGAAAATACAAAAACATGTGTGGGAACAAAACGAACAAAATGCTCAAGCAGGCAACAAACACCAACAGACGCCTGCTTGTTGTTCTCCAGCGGATCTCCAGGATTTTGAAAGGCAACACTGGATTGTGGGATTGTCCAGTGTGCGAGACGCACTTCAGATGAGTATAGCGGCTCTTTGCTTCAGGCATGTTGTACAGTACAACATTACAGCGTGTGAGAGTAAAGGAGCGCCACACTTGCACTTCTTGCTTCCTGCCTCCATCTTCCCATCGCCTTCATTCTGCCTCAGAGATCAAGCTTCGCTTTTTCTTATTTGTGGGAAGAATTTCAATAGTAGTTTCATGTAGTGGTTAATATCAGCAGTATTTGACACTCACTGCACCTCCTGTTTCTATTCGGTCGTAAAGTCTGACGTCACTAGCCGTGTCTGGGTCTAAACTCCGCTGCAGGTCCATATATCAAACGATCACTGTGGCATTACTGAGAGTTAAAAACTGTCTAAAGTCTTTCATCTTTAATAAAATGATCAGCGTTCTGCTCTACCAGGTGTAACAATTGAGTTTAACATCCATGAAAACGGAATTTATGACATTTAACGGAGTTAGAAGTTAGCAGGGAGTTAGCTCGCTAGCTTCTATCTAAATACAATATAGCATGTCCTGACTGCGGGGTTTTGGAAACAAATTAAAACGTACAGCTCTGTTATCACTTCCAACATAAATGAAGACTGAAAACTAAACAGCAGTGACGTTTGTAGGGTTACTGAAGTTTGGCTAGCTGGTATATAATGATGTGCTACGTGACCGCTAGCGACACAGCTATGTTAGCATAATATAAACAAGCTAACTTTTTTTCCACTCGATAAAAGTTAACGTGAGTGTTCTCGGTGGTCAGGAACAAATGTAATCGCATGGCAGGATGCTGTAAAAGGACCAAATGTCATGAATCGCCGTGCGGCAGGCAGGAGTAGGACCCAAAATGCAGGACTCACAGGCACGAGGGGATGAACTCAAAACTCAGCTTTATTTTCCGGCAGAACCAAATATACAAACTAAAACTAAACTGGGAAACCAAACTAAGAACTCACAGAGAGACACAGGGAGATCCACACACGGCATGAGGGACGACGTCACGCTGAACAGAGGGAGACGTAGACAGAAATACACAGAGGGTTAACGAGGGGAGTGGGAACACACGGGGAACACAGGTGACACTGATAACCATAACGAGACAGGGCGGGGTGAACTGAACACTGACGGGAGAGGTGAAACAGGGAGCACAGAGGTTCAGACAGGAGGAGAGAGAGCACGAGTAGAACACCAACATAACAGGCAGGGGAGACACGGAATAAACACGAAGGGGGACGAGGGCTCATAAATACATAGAGGGGCACACAGGGAGACATGAAGGGCAAGGGATCAAAACTAGAAGCCATAGAATAAATCACACAAGTACAATAATACGAAAA
Source organism: Astatotilapia calliptera (assembly GCF_964374335.1). Lineage (NCBI taxonomy): Eukaryota > Metazoa > Chordata > Actinopteri > Cichliformes > Cichlidae > Astatotilapia > Astatotilapia calliptera. The sequence continues at coordinate 3,481,933 of NC_137430.1, forward strand.
TCACAAAGAACTAAAAACGCTGGGTCAGGAGACCCAGGACCGTGACAGTACCCCCCCCCTCAAGGGCTGGCTCCAGACAGCCCAAACACAGAAAAACAAAACCAAACAGAAAACAACCCAGGGCGGGCGGCGGGGGCCCAGGACGGAGGGCTCGGAACAGAAAACAAAGAGCATAGAAAACACCGGAGCCCAAGAAAACAACCCAAAACACAGAGCAGTTCAGGGGGCCGACCGTGCGGAAGGCAACGGCGGAGACGCGGAAACAGTTCAGGAGGCCGACCGCGCGGAAGGCAGCGGCGGCGGCGACGACGGAGCAGTTCAGGAGGCCGACCGCGCGGAAGGCAGCGGCGGCGGCGACGACGGAGCAGTTCAGGAGGCCGACCGCGCGGAAGGCAGCGGCGGCGGCGACGACGGAGCAGTTCAGGAGGCCGACCGCGCGGAAGGCAGCGGCGGCGGCGACGACGGAGCAGTTCAGGAGGCCGACCGCGCGGAAGGCAGCGGCGGCCCTCCAGTCCCAGGCGTGCCGGCCATGGCCCGGTGGGCGCAGGGCCAGACGAGGCGGCAGGAGCGGAGGCTGGACCAGACGAGGCGGCAGAAGCGGAGGCTGGACCAGACGAGGCGGCAGAAGCGGAGGCTGGACCAGACGAGGCGGCAGAAGCGGAGGCTGGACCAGACGAGGCGGCTGATGAGGAGGCTGGACCAGACGAGGCGGCTGATGAGGAGGCTGGACCAGACGAGGCGGCTGATGAGGATGCTGGACCAGACGAGGCGGCTGATGAGGATGCTGGACCAGACGAGGCGGCTAATGAGGATGCTGGACCAGACGAGGCGGCTGATGAGGATGCTGGACCAGACGAGGCGGCTGATGAGGATGCTGGACCAGACGAGGCGGCTGATGAGGATGCTGGACCAGACGAGGCGGCTGATGAGGATGCTGGAGCAGACGAAGCAGCTGATGAGGATGCTGGAGCAGACGAAGCAGCTGATGAGGATGCTGGAGCAGACGAAGCAGCTGATGAGGATGCTGGAGCAGACGAAGGCTCTGATGAGGAGGCTGCGGCAGACGAAGGCTCTGATGAGGAGGCTGCGGCAGACGAAGGCTCTGATGAGGAGGCTGCGGCAGACGAAGGCTCTGATGAGGAGGCTGCGGCAGACGAAGGCTCTGATGAGGAGGCTGCAGCAGACGAAGACTCGGAGGCCGGGCCAGGCGAGGTTGCAGAGGCTGAGGCCGGGCCAGGCGAGGTTGCAGAGGCTGAGGCCGGGCCAGGCGAGGTTGCAGAGGCTGAGGCCGGGCCAGGCGAGGTTGCAGAGGCTGAGGCCGGGCCAGGCGAGGTTGCAGTGGCTGAGGCCGGGCCAGGCGAGGTTGCAGAGGCTGAGGCCGGGCCAGGCGAGGTTTCAGTGGCTGAGGCCGGGCCAGGCGAGGTTGCAGAGGCTGAGGCCGGGCCAGGCGAGGTTGCAGAGGCTGAGGCCGGGCCAGGCGAGGTTGCAGAGGCTGAGGCCGGGCCAGGCGTAGCAGAATCACAGGCGGATGTAGCCGGGCCAGGTGATGACGAGGCGGTCGCAGATGGCGGCTGGACAGGCTCCTCGGGCCCTCTAGCTGATGCGGCGTGAGGCTGGACGGGCTCCTCGGGCCCTCCAGCTGATGCGGCGTGAGGCTGAACGGGCCCCTCGGGCCCTCCAGCGGAGACAGGAGGCTGAACGGGCCCCTCGGACCCTCCAGCGGAGACAGGAGGCTGAACGGGCCCCTCGGACCCTCCAGCGGAGACAGGAGGCTGAACGGGCCCCTCGGACCCCCCAGCGGAGACAGGAGGCTGAACGGGCCCCTCGGACCCCCCAGCGGAGACAGGAGGCTGAACGGGCCCCTCGGACCCCCCAGCGGAGACAGGAGGCTGAACGGGCCCCTCGGACCCTCCAGCGGAGACAGGAGGCTGAACGGGCCTCTCGGACCCTCCAGCGGAGACGAGGAGGTGCTGGCCGGGCTCACTGGAACCCCCAGCGGACGAGGTAGATGGCGGCGTGGGAGCCACGGAGTCCTGGATGAGCTCATCCGAGCTTCCAGCAGGAGCCGATGTAGAGCCAGAGAGGATTGGGACCCCGGGCTCAATGTTAAGCTGGCTAGAAAACCGCACTGCTACGGGGAACTGGGCCAAAGGTTCAGGTGCGAGCTGAGCTGCTGGACACACGGGGACCTGAGCTGCTGGACACACGGGGACCTGAGCTGCTGGACACACGGGGACCTGAGCTGCTGGACACACGGGGACCTGAGCTGCTAACGGTGGAGAAGTAAATGACTGCACAGGGGACTGAACTGATGTCTGTAGTAACGGTGGTGGTGAGAGTGGAGTCGGTGGTGGAGTTAATGACTTCACAGGGGAATGAACTAGAGGTAGTGACGGTTGTGGTGCTGGTGGTTGAGTGGGTGACTGTGCTAAAGGAGGCTGCACTGGGGACACTGGAGACTGTACTGGGGAAAGCAGGGCTGCAGGAGGCTGCACTGGGGACACTGGAGGCTGCACTGGGGACACTGGAGGCTGCACTGGGGACACTGGAGGCTGCACTGGGGACACTGGAGGCTGCACCGGGGACACTGGAGGCTGCACCGGGGACACTGGAGACTGCACCGGGGACACTGGAGACTGCACCGGGGACACTGGAGACTGCACTGGGGGAAGCAGAGCTGCAGGTGACTGCGCTAGAGACTGCAGTGATGGTTGTAGTGGAGGTGTGACGGGTGGAGGAGTGGCTGAAGTGGCTGCGGGTCGGGCGGCTAGTGGCTCAGCTACAGAGCATATTAACGGCAGGGCTATGGGTTGAATGACTGACTGAGTAGCAGCCTGAGTGGCTGGGTGTAGTGACGGTTGTGGTGGAAGAGAAACAGGTGGTAGTGTGGATGATGGAGCTAAGGGCGACTGAGTGGCAGACCGAACTGATGACTGAAGCGATGGTAGAGGTGAAAATGGAGCTTGTGGTGGAGTTAATGGCTGAGCTAGCGGGGACACAGGAGACTGAGCTGCGGGTGGCGGCGAGGGAGCTAACTGAGCTGCGGGTGGCGGCGAGGGAGCTAACTGAGCTGCGGGTGGCGGCGAGGGAGCTAACTGAGCTGCGGGTGGCGGCGAGGGAGCTAACGGAGCTTCTGGCAGCACAGAAGGTGAATTAGAAGGCCGAATGTCCGGCTGTGGGGTGGCGCGTCGGCGGCGTGAATGCCGTTTCTTTTTTGATGATGGCTCTGACGGGCCGAGCGGCTCCACATCCGGCCCTTCAGGCAGGTGGGTAGTAGCAGCTGGGGGATGAAGGTGGAGCTCGTTGCGGATTAAATCCTGTTCGAGTGGGTGGAGCGCACTGAGTAGCCAGGGAAGACCAGAGAACAAGCGCTGTAGCTTGGTTTCCACAGCACGGCGAAATTCCTTCCCCTCATGTTCGAGCCACAGATGCAGGAGTCTTTCCACGGAGTAGATTATGTCCAGACGCAGTTCTTCTGGTGGGTTGAGTGCTGCTGGGTCCATATCTGGTGACGTCGTACTGTCATGAATCGCCGTGCGGCAGGCAGGAGTAGGACCCAAAATGCAGGACTCACAGGCACGAGGGGATGAACTCAAAACTCAGCTTTATTTTCCGGCAGAACCAAATATACAAACTAAAACTAAACTGGGAAACCAAACTAAGAACTCACAGAGAGACACAGGGAGATCCACACACGGCATGAGGGACGACGTCACGCTGAACAGAGGGAGACGTAGACAGAAATACACAGAGGGTTAACGAGGGGAGTGGGAACACACGGGGAACACAGGTGACACTGATAACCATAACGAGACAGGGCGGGGTGAACTGAACACTGACGGGAGAGGTGAAACAGGGAGCACAGAGGTTCAGACAGGAGGAGAGAGAGCACGAGTAGAACACCAACATAACAGGCAGGGGAGACACGGAATAAACACGAAGGGGGACGAGGGCTCATAAATACATAGAGGGGCACACAGGGAGACATGAAGGGCAAGGGATCAAAACTAGAAGCCATAGAATAAATCACACAAGTACAATAATACGAAAATCACAAAGAACTAAAAACGCTGGGTCAGGAGACCCAGGACCGTGACACCAAACTTCAGCCAGGAGAACAACTGAGATCATCCATCCACAATATGAGGTTAGTCATTCATATACTGCTGCATGGGCTGGGCTGTAGTTACATCCTAAGGTTTTAAAAACTGAGCTTAAATAAATGATTAGCGGTAATAAAAGCCGAGGGAGATCAACAGTGATCACTGACTGTTTTAGGAGCTTTTTGAGATCAAATAGAAGAAAATACAAAACATTAAACATGTTAACAACACAAAAGCCATATTAAACGCAGACTACTTTAGGCCCGGAAGTAGGATTCGTCACGTCATCACTTAACAACTGGATAGCAGCGCAGCTCTGAACACAAAAGCTTCTCAAAGTTTTCTTTAACAAACTAAATCCACCCGTATGAAAAATTAACACAATTTTGGCCATTTGATTTCAAATATAAATGTTACAGTTTTAAAAATGTTACACTGTTACATACTATAAGCTACACTGTGGCCCTGAGAGGTCACATGCACTGCAACTTAAGAAAACACCAGTAAATAGAAAAACATCACAAAAGCACACAAAACAACCAAAGTTGCATAAAAAACCCCGAATCACAAAAACCCCGACAACAGGCGTGTTTTTGGGGCGACGAAAGCACGACGGAAAAGCTGCGACAGAAGCCAAAACAGGAAGGATTGCACTGAGACCCAAAAGAGGCAAAGTATTCATCGCGATTATCATTGTGAGGGAGAAAAAGATGCAGGTAATGTGTTTAAATTCAGGATTCATAAAATAACGTAGATCCTTGTTTGCTATTAGTCACTTCCTGTTAGCTTGTCACTTCCTCAGCTAGTCGGTCGAGTTACTCCCCAAAAACATGGAGAGCTAAACATCTTTAACTGATCCGAGTGTTTTGTACCCACTGAGAGGAGATTCACCTGCCTGTCAACATTATGAACAAGCTTCTTTTAGGCGGCCTGAGGGGTTGTCAGGTTGTTCAGCTGTATCAGGAATGAATGCAGTCTGCAACACTTTGTGTCATAAATAAATCAGACTGTTTATAATGCAAGTTAAACTCAACAATGCTTAAACACTCGCAGTGTTTATGTAACTGGCAGATATTTTATGAGAAGTGCAGCAGCATCAAAGAACGATAGCACGGAAACAGCTTCCAGTTAAAAGCTGCTGGCACAGCTGAGGGGACACCCATGTATGGTCAAAGAAACTGTACATTTGTGAGGGTGGATTTTCTTTATAATTGCTTCAAAACATTTTTTTATGTAATGCAGATCCACTGTCGTGTCCTATTTCTGGCTTAGCCAAACTCTTGCATAACTTTTTAACAGTGGCAGCAGGTACGTTTAAAACTAAGGGTGCTTTCAGGTGTCAAACAGGGCCTGTCTGAAAGCTGTGTAGGAGGAAGAGAGAAAGCGAGAAAGAGAAAAAGACTGAGCCAAAATTGGATATCTGACTGCCAGTCTGCATCACGACTACACGCTCTGCAGAGTCGAGGCAAATGTGCTGCTTGTTTGACCGTTGATCTGTGCCTACTGGATGTACTGGAGAGACAGGAAGCTAACCTCAGCATGTTGTTTATATTTCTGTGTCTGTGTATGTATGTCTCCTCTCTCTGAGCTAAGCGTAGCATACAGCTAGCATGAATGGCACATGCCCTGTATTAGATTTAACAGGCTGCTAGCTTGGTTGGTGAGCTTTAGCTGGTTGTACAAACAGTGATCATTAAACAAAGTGCATGCAAGGGGGTTCAGCTACACTGTTTCAGAGGCCTTTATTCATAAGGCAAATAACACAGCAGAGTACATGAAATGAGGTTCACGTGAAAAAGGATCCACATTCTCTACCTTCATATGAGCCAAAATGGACATCACGGGGAGAAGCTACATCTGTATGTGGGACACGTTTAGTCTCTTTGTTGGTCTTTCTTTTCTTTTTTGTTTGTTTGTGTGTTTTTTTAAGTGTGTCTGTTTTTCTAAAATGAAACTACCTGCCATAACTACAAGGGAAGGTCATTCCAACATTAGCAAAGCAGAAATCAGTTGCTCCTCTGCTGCTGTACACGCCACAGAACGTGTTAGACCCACTATTGAAATGCAGTTGGCTGACAATAGCCAGCAACACAAAGAGCTGTCTATCAGTGTGGCTCTTTGCAAGAATCATTGCAGCTCTTCATTGTTAGGAAATTTAAAGGAGCAGATCATCGAATTCTGTCCTCAGGGAGGATGCATGTACCTACCACACTGTAGGCTGTGCCAACAACAGGTGCATCAATGCTAACAGGCTAATAACATTAATCCACAAGCATAGTGTGTCACAGATGTTTGTCCTGTACAAAAATAATCCCAAAAGTAAAATAGCACATTTTTTTTTTAAAAAAGAAAACTTTTCACAGATTCCAAATCCATAATTTTGGCTTTAAATATTAAATTCTTATCTCTGGTTTTGACGTTTTTAACCGCACGTAAAAGACACTCTACATCTGTTTGCACCACTAAAGGAAAAAGCTACCTTACAATCTGAATGAGAACGTCAGAGCTCAAGGTCAGAAATATAAACCCCAGTTCTTTGAAGATAAAGTTTGTTTTTCTTTCCATAATTCTCTGGTTTGCTATTGTGATCGGTGTCCACTCAGGACATTTAGTACAGCAGAATTTATCATCAGCATTTATGCAACAAATTCTGCAGACATCAGTTCACTTGACTTTTGCATGAAAAATCTCTTTTCATTAGAAACATTAGTTGAAGGCCACTGACTTCAGTATTTATTGAGACTCTGATGTTAAACTGGTTAAGCTGACATGATAAACAGTGACTCTGTTTAGCCGAAAGACACCGCACGCCAAAGAACAAACCAACAGCAACACGAAGGGACTGATACAAACACTCGAGCAACGGAAGAGTCAACTGTCAAATGTTCCCTTTGCACCATTTCCAGGAACATATTGTGGATTAGCTACTTTACAAAATCCTTTAAAGCTTTGCTGATTGTCTTCTGGTGAGATTTTGCTACAATGTCTCTTTTGCAACAAACTAGACAGATGGGCTCATGTGAATCTACACCGCCAAGAGAAGAGAGTGTGAAATTTAAAAGGTCAGTGCGACAGAATCCAGCCTTGTTTTGTGGTGTTAGCAAATGTTCTAACTACATTAACATTCACGTTGATGTACAAACTCAACAACTTGAAATGGCTCTGATCCAATGGTAGCTGCCAGTCATGTGAATATTTTTGTTCCAGTTACAAACTTAAATCTGAAAAAGTGGAATATCGAGTCCAGCCTAGTCTAGCTGCTCTTCCTCACTCTCACTTAGTCTTAAGCTGCCCTTTTTTTCTCTGTTCTAGACCAATGGCATAATCACCCTTTCCTTGGATAACTCAGGCGTCCCCCCTCACCTCTCTTCCTTCGGTGGGCAGACGTCGTGGGTGCTCTTTCGCCTCCCACCCGCGGCGGCAAGAGAGTGGCAGGCCGGGCGGGCGCGGCATCAGAGCAGACGGGCAGCAGGACGGGCGGTGGCAGTGTTTCGTGGCAGCAGTTTTGGTGAGAGTCGACTGGCGCAGGAAGACGTTAAGGAGCTTCAGCAGCAACGGCAGGACCATGGTCCTCAACGGCAGCTCACCGCAGAGGGGTCAGGGTCAGGGCGGCCCGCTGGGTTTCCGTGACTGCCTGCACTATGAACCAACTCTGTGACTTCCTTACATAGTGTTGGGATGACAAGGATGTCACTGTTCAGAGGCAGTCCACAAGGAGTAGCATGGCATGGACTAAGTCTCATCCCTCGAGATGATGTCAGAAGTCACATGAAAGAGAGGAGATCATGCCATTCCCCTGCTTCCTGGGAACAGCTTATCCTCTTCGCTCATAGGAGCCTTTTCCCTCGGGCTCAAGAACGGAGAGCGTCACATGCAGCTATTCAACAGCTTCCACCCTGATGCAACTGAACCCCAGCTCGCTTTCTGCTCTGCTTTCCCTCTGCAAGGCTCAGATCAGTCCTCAACTGCCCAACGGTTCCCTGTTAATCTACTGCCGGCATCACTCTGTCCTTTGTCTTACTACATCTCAATGAGTTTCTTCCACTGTCCTCCACTTCTGCAGCATTCCTCTTGACGGGTGTCTGGCTGTCAACTCCTCGCAATCTTTGAATAAATCAGCATGCAACAGGGGAGAAGGAGGAGAGAAAAGGAGAGAGATGGAGGATGGCAACAGGAGAGTCGGTTTCTATCAGTTGTAGATGGACCCACGATGCTGTTCAGCTGCTGCTGGTATTACTACTACTCTGAAACAGAGCGGCAGAGAGAAGGAAGCGAGGGAAACAGAGCTGGAAAATGCGTGTTCCAGGAGGTGTTTCGCTGAGAGAGGAAAAAAACCTTCCGCACAAAAGATACGAGATGCTGTGCTGAGGATAATCAGAGAAGAAGGAGTTGTGGGAGAGAGAGATACACACAGGGTAGTGAGAGAGAGAGAGAGCATGGGAAAAAATGACATAAATATGCATGCAGTATAAAGACGCAGTGTTAGAAGTACTGGTATTTTGTCATAGGTTATGTTGCCCCCCACCCCCACGCACACACACTGAGACTCACCTTCAAATATTATGTAATCTAGTGGAAGACTACTACAAACCGTGAAATGCAACAATTTCATGGAGAGGACGCTGACCATAACCTAACACAATAAATTATGAAGAGCACGTGTTGCCCAAAACTTATTATGGAGACGCACCCGGGGCCCAAACCGCAACACAGACACAAATACAGTCACAAAGGGACACGACGTACAAATTAGGTTTGTCAGTATTTGTACCCTAAACTGCCTTTAGCATGTAACATTTTCACAGTGGCCATCTATTGGTTGGCTTGGCAAGACATTAACCAAACAACAGTCTACCTTTTAATTGAGCTAATTTGGCTAACATGTTAGCTAACTCTCAAATTCTCAAACTCAAGTGAAACACATATAAATATGTGCGCAGCAGCCTGAGTGAAGTCACCCATTGGTTTGTGAAGACTCAGCATTTTGGCCTCTGCCGTCTCTTGTTTTGATGAGTCCAAGGAGCTTACCATGCTCCACTACAATAATTAAGACTACAACTTACAAAATGAACACAATGTTGTGCTCAACAAGACTCAGTGCCATAAAAGAATTCTAAAATCTTTGTGCAAGGTAGCAAATTTGTTATTTTCTGTACAAGCCGACTATCAGCGAGTTGGTACTGCTGGCAAACCAACCAAAAAAGAAAAAGAGTCTTCATACTTTCTCTACAGCTGAGGAACTACAGACCATGCAGATTACTGTATTATGTCAACAGTAAATGGACTGATTCTTATAAATGGTCAGTGTTGGGGAGTAACGGAGTACATGTACCAGCGTTACGTATTTAAAATACAAAATATGAGTAACTGTATTCTGTTACAGTTACAGTTTAAATAGGTGATAATTAGAATACAGTTACTTTGTTGAAATAAATGGATTACACGGCGGTCTTTTCCTGTTTCATATGTTAGACTATCCCCTCTCTAATTTTTGTAACGCACTGCCGGAAACCCAAACAAAACACACAATAGCAGACTCTAATGTTGGTGGTGTCAGTTACACAATGCACCCAGAGCCAGTACAACAGAGCCAGCAGTGCAGGAACGCATTTCTTACTTGGAAACTCTGACACCACTTCATATTCAAAGAAGAAAGGGATGAAATCTGACCCAATGCAAACTCTGTTTGCAGCAACCGAGCTGCTCTCAATGTCAAAAGACTAAAGAAACATCTGGAAGTAAATTCTTTTTAAAAAACTAACGTTAGCCTACTGCAGCTAGCTTGTTTTATATGTGGTAGCTACCTGGGTTATGTGTCTCTTCAGTATATATTCGATGTACTGCCACTGAGCAAACATTGTTAGCTGGCGTTGATGAAGTTAGTTCATAGACTGCAGCCTGTTAGACTTGATGGTAGCATTAACACCCTGCTAGCTACAAATAATCATGTGCAGTTCTGAAAGCAACTTCCCAGCTAACGTTCACACACATTCATAATCCGATAAATGCATCGGAGAACAACTTGGGGTTATTAACTTGCCTAAGGATATTTGGCATGTAGGCTGGGGGTGCCATGGATCGAACATCTGATTGGAAGGTTGACTGAACCACCAACCTTCCAATCAGTAGAGGACCTGCTCTACCTCTGAGCCACAGCCACCCCTAGCAGGACAGTTCGCTAACTAAGTGTTAGCCAACTAATGTGGCTAACACTTAGTTTAGTAGTGCTAGCCACATTAGCATTAGTTTAGTAATAGTAACTCTATGTAGATAAATGAGGACTGACTGCAAGTCTCTTTGTGCTTTAGTGCAAATTAATCCAAGCTGGATTTCCATGGATGCACTTCCTGGTGGTACTCACTGCACATCCTCCTCTAAGGTCAAAGCACCGTTTCACAGTTTGAAAGACTATAACCTAGATTTACATCAAAATTCAAAGTTCTGACTTTAGTCCACCTCTCCACTAAGTTTCATGAAATTCAGCAAAGTTCAATAATCTCACTAACACTGAGGAAAACAAAGCCTTTTTGCTTTTCCTTTCATTTATGTAATATAGTGACTTCTGTACAAGTCTTTCTTTGTTCTGGTCAGATTTTGGCTCAGATATAAATGGCTGAACTCCAGGGTGTTGTTAGATTTATGGTGTGTAACCAGTGCTCAAGGGGACGTGATTTCAGATTGAGGATGGAAACAGCTGTTGCAGTGATTTGCAGTTGGAGAGAAATTATTTCTTTAAAGCGTGTAAACCTTTTTGAAATGCTGCATCTGTAAACAACACTTCAAAGTCACTGATAGTTGGCATTTACTTGCTCGGTACCACATTTTGCATGATTGAAATTTGAAAAATGCAACTTTTTCACTAAAGACTCTGAAACAGTGCAGAATGAGTAATACGAAATATTTCCATAGCTGCTAGACTAATAACTATACCACAGTCACATGTGAAAAGAAAATCAAAAGCCAAGAGATATTGCTAATATACCCTGTATCCCAAAATATCCGTTTATTGACACTAGAGGCATGTAGACAGATAAAGACAGTTGAGTTAGAGAGAGAATGAGAGGATATTTTCCCACCGCCCGACTGGGCTGTTTATTGGGGCAGAAACAGCAGCCAGTATTAATGCAATATTCCCCAGTTCACTGGTTCTGCCTTGGAAACAATGCTGTGATGGGACAGACAGAGAGCAGGACGGCCAGACGCTGCTTGACGAGACGAAAACAGACAGTATGAAGAATTCTTGCTGGACTTGTACTAGATGGCGACGTTCGTGTTGGCAGAGGTCGAGTGCGTGGATCTGGGTGTTGCTCTTAGGGAATTATTTACCCGCAAGAAATTGCTGTGACAGATACCCACACTGCTCCCTGTCCACATTTATATGTGATGTGCATGTACGCATATGCACACACTGTGCCCACAGTGACAGGTGAGAAAAATGCGTACAGTGTACCCAAGTTTAAACACACACACACATGATACTAGTAAAGGTTAAAAGAGCAGTAAGCTGAATGTTGGCACCTTCAGGCGAGCAACTTCATTATGCTCTGCTAGGAAATCATCCTTTTTTGCCCAGTGTTGTGCCACACAGGCAGATGCTCTCAGGCTGTGGACCAATCCCCTTTTCAACCAGAGCCTCTCATTAACCATTCATGCTCATTTGATTTTGCCGAGCTTGTTGTGGCCTGGTGGAAGGAATGGCTTGGGTTCACTTTTCAGGGCAAATATTTGAGCTGGGTTGTCATGGCATGTGCATTTACTTTATCTCTGTTAGGAGAGTGGTATTTCCTACAGCGTGTTAATGGCTGTGTACTTTACAGCCTCACGTGTATTTAAGATGCACAAAGGTGCACGCGTGTCCTGCAGCAGGTGAACACATGCGCTAATGCATGTGTTCTGTTCTGCAGCCTTATGTACGAGTAACAAAGGGAGAGCGAGAGAGGGAGTGTGCAAGCACAGATTCATAATTAGGACCCAGCTGGCTGAGCGATAAATTAAACTGACTGTGGACGTGACGGGCTGCTACTGCCACTTATAGGAACTGCACCTGTTCTTGTACACACACACACACACACACGTCCTCTAATTAATGATTAGCAGGAAGCCTGCATGAATGAATAGATGTTAGTATGTTCTCAACTCGTCAGTGCTTCTCTCCAAACTAATTTACCTCGCGCGTGTGTGTGTGTGTACTGATTTCTGAGTCGCTTGGTTTAAGTGGTGGTTTAAGATAATTACCCTCCAGTTAGCTGACTGACTGGTTTACTAACTGACTGGAAACTCAGCCCCTGGTTGGCTGTGTGCATACATCGTTCTGGTCTCTTAGTAGCTGCCTGCCCTCTATGTCAGCATAGCTCCTGACTCCAGGGGTAAATAATACTCTAGGTTTTCTGGGCCAGAGCATTCCCCCCACCCAACACACATGCGCACACGCCACATGACAACACGACTTCATATCTTTGGTTTAAGTGCAAAACAACCCAGAAAACACATGTTGTTGGACCAAGGAGAAAAAATATACAGAGAGGAGAGAGAATGAAGAGGACTTCAGCCCTGGTGTTTCTTTTTTTACATATGGGGAATAGGTTGCCAGGATACAGTGGAGAGAAACTCCCATCTAAATTTAAACCTGGCGAGGAGGAGTGAGAGAGAAGCCGGTGTAGCTCGGTGTGTAGAGATGAAAGCGTAAGACGAGCGTAGAGAGGTGAAAGAAATACGAGGGAGAAAAGAGACGAGGGCGAAGGGTGAGAAAGAGAAGGCTGGAGAGCTAAGTGAACATGGGAGAGGACACACACACACACACACACACACACACACACACACACACACACACACACACACACACACACACACACACACACACACACAAGAGCGAGAGAGAAAGAAAGAGCTAAAAAGTAAACCCCTTAAAGCTAAGCCCTCAAACATGGGCTGCAAAAGGAAAAAATGTATATGTCAGTGTGTGTGTGTGTGTGTGTGTGTGTGTGTGTGTGTGTGTGTGTGTGTGTGTGTGTAGCAGACCCAGAGGTGATGGTGAATTCCAGAAAAACTGACAGACACAACCGTTCAAATGGTTCCACACACACACATATGTAAACTGTGCCCCGAGTGAGACGTTTGTTACTACAGGGCAACAAATCAATGGTGTCATTGATGAATGGCTTTGGTCTGCAAATGAAGCACAGCATGAGGATGTACAGTGCAACAGCGAGCTGTGCTGGGATCGTTTCTATCTGGGAGCCAGCAGCTCCCCTCCCTGGCCGGGAAATCACAGCACAGCGAGTGGCTGCATCGCTGTGACGGCCTGGGGAAGGTGATGGATTTTCGTCACGGTGGTTCTTTTTACGGCTTCATCTTTGTCTTATTTTCTCTCAGCTCATTTGTTTTCTTTGCATCTCTGTGTGTACTCACGAGGCCTCACTCATCCTTCTGGTGTTTGGTGACACACTGAGATAAGGGCTACTTGCAGAGCAGGGCGCTGGCTCTCAATTTGTATAAACTCTCTAAATATCTTGTTGTAGCATGATGGGTTGTGCTCAATAAAGGATACAACATCTAAATGTGTTCCTGGCAAGCTGTCCCTCTGACGTCTCAGTGCTGTAATTGCAAACCTGTCCCCTTAAATGGGCAATAAGAGAGGCATCACTTGAGCTATTGGACTAATAGAAGGGCACTTAAGGTGGATTCCCAGAGGGAAATGGCAAGCAGAAGTTGATGGAGAGTTTTTTAAAATGACTAATGAAAAAGGAGCATCATCAAAAATGTCTGGGGCTCCTGTTTACATGGCCTGGGTGAGCAGCAGAGAGAAACCTGAACAAGCTGCCAGACCACCAGAAAGACCACCTTTCTTTAGCATTTTTCATAGTTGGCACCTTTGCAAATGCTGTGACGTCACAACTGCTGGCACGTTCTGCACTTTGGATGCATGCAAAATGATTACAGAGCTGTGATTATATCACAACTCACCAACCGACGTGCTGACTATAAACCAGGCTCGACCTTGGTGACTTACTCTAATTGGAAGCCAAGGGTGGAGTGCCCACTCCGGGTGAGGGAAAGTTCCTGCCCCAAGTGGAGGAGTTTAAGTATCTTGGGGTCTACGTCCCTACCCTCACCTATGGCCACGAGCTGTGGGTAGTGACCAGAAGAACGAGATCGCACATACAAGCGGTATTTTGTCTCGTGTCAATTATATCGTCAGTTATATCGTTATCGCAAATTTTCAAATGTATATCATGATAAATATTTCTGGTCATATCGCCCTGCTCTAGTGGTCACACGGGTAGACCACAACTTTTATGAAGAAGGTTATTCCCATGTCTATGAAGGAGATAGGAAATGGCAAGGTCGTGTCACGGAGAATGTAGCTAGGCAGCACTGGATGTTAGTCTGTAGGATGACTTCAGAAATGAAGAAGATAAAGTCAGTGAAGGCAGAGGCAAGGATTAAATGGTGGAAACTGAAGAAGGAAGAACTATGGGCAGAGTTTAGGAAAGAGTTGAGACAGGCCAGAAAGAGCCAAGAAGGTGCTTGGTGTGCCTCCATCCTCTGGATAGAAGAAAGAGGACAAGAAGACTTAATGGTACAAGAAAGATTCAAAGGAAGAGCAAAGAAAAAGTAAGACAGTTGGATAGTCAGTGTTAAAACTCCAGAAACCAGTGGTTAACATGATCATGGCTATTTCCTACTATTATTTACAGCCTAAGTATATCACAGGGAGTAAGAGTCCATGTTCAAGGACGCATAACTGAAATCCTTCCTTTAGTCCTCACAACATGTGTCATGGCTCTTTTAGTCACAAGGACGCCTGTAAGCAGTCATCATCAATATGATGTCTACCACTTCCTAAGCAGCCTCCTAGGGTCGTGTACGTGTCAGTGCTACACATTAAGCTGATGGATTAACCGTGTGGCACCTGGATGAAGACATCCATTATAAGTCATGACTAAATGAGTGAACTGCCCCTTTTGGCTGCGTTCAAGTGTTGAAGGTGGTATTTGAAGGGCACGTCTTTAAGCACCTTGAGGCGGCTGTTGTTGTGGTTTGGTGCAGTATAAATAAAGGTTTTGGCCACTGAGATGCGAAGGGTATGGGTTGAAGGGCCTTCAGGTGTATTAAATTGGCATCAATGGAATTACAGAAAAACACGTGAGACGCACGAGATGGGAGTTTCCTTCCTCTTGTTATTTGGAAATTATTGTCTCCAATGTTTGTGCAGTGAGGAACCACGACTCAAGACCGACTGGGCTGCATGAGCTGGCCCCAAATCTCTAGGGCAGGGGTGCCCAATCCCGGTCCTCGAGAGCTACCGTCCTGCAGCTTTTAGATGCATCCCTACTCCAACACAGCTGAATCAAATGGTTTGATTACCTCTTCAGCATGCCATCATGTTTGGCAAAGGCCTGATAACAAGCCATTCATTTGATTCAGCTGTGTTGGAGTAGGGATGCATCTAAAAGCTGCAGGATAGTAGCTCTCGAGGACTGGGATTGGGCAGCCCTGCTCTAGGGTATAGACCGCGTGACTGGAAGACGGATTCATGGCTCCCATCGAGGGCCATTTGCCTAGCTAACCTGGATCTGTCCAGGTAAGCAAACACTTCTTCCGCCCTGGCCCACCCATTAAGGAGGAGCTAGGGTACATACATCATCAGGTTTAACACTGATTGTTACCTCATAATAATCATGTTAGGCCTGATTGGTGTATATGCATACGTGCTTACTTTGTAAGGAAACATGCCTGAAGTTAGGACCCACAACGTAAGCAAAACCAGACAAAGAGGACATACCTTTGCATATCAAAGCTACAGGTGTTACATGCTTTACTACTGATAAAAATGCTTCATAAACCAAGGCTTTTTTAACATATCTAAATATACAACATTAACAATGCGTCATGTAACCACACCTGGGCCCAATCGTCCATGCGTTTATTAGATCACATTGCCCTGGACAAGTTAGATAAATGATCAAACATGGACGTGCTTAAAATAGTCAGTAAATATGCAGCTTTGACTGCCATCTACCAAAGACCCCACAGGTCTAGCTTTGACGTAATTCATGGTGATGAAGCAGATGGAGTGTGCCACAAAGTCCGACAGGCTCCAGCGTTCAAAATAGCACTTTGTTGGAAACATGAAGCAGTCTAAGCACTTTAGTGCAAAAGTCTGTGAAACATTAAATATTTCATATTAGAAATATGTTCAGCAGCCCGAGGAGTTCATGCAGAATGGGAAAAAACCCCTCGATCGGATTTCTAAGCAATGTCTTACACTTATGCACACACAATCCCGCAAATAATCCCACATGCACGACCCCTAGCACCACCCACCCACACTCACACCCAGACAGACACTGGAAAGCTAGGACTCATTCAAATTCATATTCACGCTCCTTGGCCTGGGAGGAAACTGGACATCCTTTATCACAGGCAAGAAGAACACTCACTACAAGTAATTCATGTCAGGTCTGCTCTCATATTATTCTGATGAATTGCCCAAATAAGAAGGACTAGAACATTGTGTGAGTGGATGTGTGTGTGTTCGCTCATAAATATTCCTTTAAAAACAAACCAAAACAAACCAGAAGCGAGTGAGGTGAGGGTATTGTTGAGCTGTTGAAGTGTCAGTCGGAGATGCACATATCTTCTGTTAGGCGTTGTTGAGTGCGTGGGTGGCTGGCTTTTTAGCAGAGTGTTTGTTCCTGGCTTTTGCACTGTGTCTCATTATGTGATGTAACCAAGGGTTGATAACTTAACCTAAACCACAAAAGTGGACGAGCAGTGAAGCCCCTCGTCCACTCTTGCTCATGCTGTACGTGCTTCCACTGGAGAGAAAACAAAGAGCTGAAGTGAAGTATGTGCTCTGATTCTCCAACACGAACATTCACAGCATTAGCTCTTCTCCTTTTCAACCTGGATTGCAATTGATAGGTTTCACTTAATTTTGTTCAGTAACTACCAGTACCAGCATATTTATTGGGTGGATTATGAGACTGCAGCACTAAGTGGATCCATGTAATTTCCCTTAAATCTTTTAAATGATGAACAGATTATGAGGAATCCTTTTACATAAAGCAGCCGTTTTGTAGGAATAACAAGCCTAATTCATGGCGACTATGTAGCTGAGCTAAATGGGCCCATGTATCGTCGTATGTGGGCACCTCAAGGTGATGGATTGCTCCGCCCACCTCAGAGTCATTCGTTGCTTTGATGAAGCAACTTTCATCCGCAGCAACAAATCAGATTCCTGTCGCCGAGGGTAATGAACGGCTGCAGCGGCGATGTTCCTTTGCAACACGAGACCTTGGCCAACAACCGACCCAGAGGAGAGAAACTCTACTTTAAAGTCAGCTGAGACTACCTCCCACCAGAAGGTTAACCACTGACCTGCTGGCAGACAAGAAGAGGAATCCTGCCAGAAAACATGAGATGATAAAATTCATGCCCATAATTGTTCAGAAAATAACCCTCTCCTGGGATTAAACTGTGATTGGAGCCCAGCATTTAACATGATATGGACCAAAAACAACTGGAGAGGCTGCAAAACTACACTTAATTTACTTGGTGTTGGGCCCTGAAGCACAAAATCGTCTTTAGATGACTGTGAAGAGCCTCATGCTGGTGCTAAATGCTGTCAATGAGCAGCACTTAGAGAAAGAATAATGAATGGAGGCAAACACCGATACAAGTGTCTGAAACACAGCTCATTAAAAGCTCCGCACACTGCCCGGCTTCAAACTTTCCTCACACAGGTATCAAAACAAGAAGAATGGCAGCAGACTGTCATGTGAATTGTTGGAGTTTAGAGGTGCAGCGATCCACTAATTGGGCTTGTGTAGCTGTCCTCTGGGAACATTTCATTTGTTGTTGTTGTGTGTGAGACGCTGTAACACAATACTGCACGTTGGCTGACAGGAGTGAGACCTCACAACGCTGATTATAGCTCGCACGGGCGCACGCCCTCAGGTGTTCCTGCACTATTGGGAAAATATCAGGACGAGGGAGAGAGAGGAGGAGCAAAGCAGAGCCAGACTCTCACTATTGACCAATGAATGACTTCGACGGCGTTGGAAGTGAGATCATTTCTCACCGGTTATCATCTCCGTGTCGCTAATGCTGCTGGGTAAAAAAAATGGATGTAGGGACGCGCTGAGAGGGGAGTGTCATTTCCACACAGGAACAAAGTCAATCAAAGTGACGGCGACTGAGATGGAGAGATGCACAGAGAGAGGAAACCAACCACATTAAATAAATAATATTCCTGCTGCTTTCAAATTCAGTCTGGTTATTGTCACCCTGTTAAAAAATGCAATTACAGCTTCATTTGATCAGAGTTTGATCAGGTTATCAGGACTACCTCACACTCTGGGTTCATTTCTGTTATTAAGCTGTTCCTAAAGCTGTGATTCATCTTAAAACACGCCAATAACAGCGAAGACTGAGGAGAGCAGACTCTGCCAATGAAAGCAAACCTTTATTGACGGCAATTCAAAAAACACACAGAAATGAAACAGCCCCCTGTCGCAGGGCTAACACGGAGACAGACAACCAGATGGTGGATTTAAACCCAGAACCCTTACTGTGAGGCATCAGTGCGAACCACCATTGTGCTGCCCTCATTGAAAAAATCCTTTTATGACATTAAACAGTTTAGATGATGTTTAAACACAAAGTCCTCTCAAATACAGTGAGTTTATCTACTCCTTTCTTGTTTATCGTGGTGACCCCGGCCCAGCACTTCTAACAGTGAAGTAACTTTGGAAGATCTCAGCCTCGGATCATACAGATAAACAGCACTGAGAGAGGCCGAGTCCTTACAAGATCAAGTTCGCCTGAAAGTTTTTATCTTATTGTATTTTTTTAATTACTCGATAAAGAAAAAGAATTTATTACTTTTAAAAACGACCCCACTTCACTTTTACAGCCTAAAACTTCTGCTGCACTGTGCTGAAAAATATTGAAAGGTTTTAGAAAAGAAAGATTTAAGACGATGCAGGGAAATGGAGACATTAGGAGGGGAGAAAAAGTAGACATCAAGTCTTAGTGGAAAGCTGTTTATACCTGATGCACTTTGTGTATTCACAGAAAGACAAATTTACAAACACAGCAGGCGCGCACTCAGTCAGGATGAGATCTTATCAGCCACATTTGGTAATGACATCCTAGCTATAGCTGGCTACATGTAAATGGATTTTTAACAGCTTGTTCAAAATTGAACCAAGTAAAAGCATTCGCCCACAACACAACACAACACAACAGCTAACCCACATCCCTCTTTATGTGCTCAAATATCAAGTAGCAAGACGGAGGCTGTACAGATTATTCTCATTACGATGGATTTGGCTGCTCTGTTTAGGGGTCGCCTCATATTCCAGACAATGAAAATATTGAATCAACAGCTCTACGTGTCGCGGGTTAAGTGGAATTCCAGGAGAAGGAAGAACGAGGTGTGGAAAGAACAGAGGGAAAGTGCCATGTTTCTACACGATAAAATAGTTGTGACCGGTGTGTAATTATTGATAAAATGTTCCCATTCCAAGTTTGTGGCGTCATCGGGATAAAGACGCCGACATGTTTGACAAGTTAGAGTCAAACACATCAAGTAACTTAAGCGAGACAGCGAGAGCTTCCAGGGACAAGTTGTCATCATCAGTACGATGTGGGAGGCAGCGAGACGGACTATTGATTGGATCTTAAGGGAGGGTCTCTGCTGCCTTTGATGCCCGTGTAACAGTGTTTCCATGTGTGGGTTTATTATGTGTAGGTGTGAGCGAGTCAGTGAGGAAGATGCAGTACAGAGTGTAACCTGTCTGCGTGCTGTGTTTGTTAGACGGAGATGCACTCAGAGAAGAAGGTAACAGAGAGTGAATGAGGCATGTACGTCCACACCTCGGATCTGTCATTTATCCAAGGTGTATGTGGAGGAAAACCTGAGATTACAACACATATACACAGCGACACAGACACACACACTGAGCTGCTAAATAAATAATACAGGAGCGATACAGTATGAGGCTCTGCACCAGCGAGCTGGAACCAAACCCTGCCGCACATCGTTCCTCACCTCAAATTTCAGACACACACACACACGTACGAGCTCCAGCAATAACATCTTTCTGTTGTTATAATGGATCAAAGACTGTGATGAGGCTCGCACACAGTGACTGACCCACAGAAATTGAGCACCAAACTCTTCTTGTTTTGTTCTTTCTTATTGGTTTTCTTTCTAAACTTACTTTGTGGCTCAGTTTTACTGTTCTCATCGCCTCCACCGCAGCTGCAGACAGCACTTTTCAGCCAGTAATAGTCTGCATTTAGGTGACTGAGCACACGACAACACAGTGACATTAGCTTGCACCAAGTCTGATGGGACTGTTATAAGCTCTGTAGGTAGGAAGCCACAAGCCAAACTAGTGGACAAGTCCAGATTCAGAAGTGTTATGACCCAGGGTCATTATCTGCGGTACGGTGTTGTTATTGTTTGTGTTTGTATTCAGTGATGCTTGTTTCCAGGTGGAGGCCGCCCATTGGTGGAGGAAGGAAAGAGGCCAGCTACAAAAGGGGTTGGACTGGGCCGGCGAGGAGACTTCCTGGCTTCCCGTGAGCTGTGTGTCTGGGGGACCGTCGTGGGGTGTGACTGTACGGGGCTGCAATATAAATGTTGAAAAAGAGTTTACCTGAGCTTGGTAGCTGTAGGGGTGGGAAGCCGTTTTCTTTCATTACCCTCTTTTCTCCTGTTTCGGGTAGGGAGCCAGGTTAGAGAATTGTATTTTGTTTTGGAATCGTGGGAGGTAAGTTAGTTCTGTTTTTCTTTCTAGTGTGTTTTGTTTGTTGTTTTGGCATCGCCCACCCTGAAGCTCGCTACCTGTTCAGTAAATAAATGAACTAATTCTCGTCAATCTGCCGCGGTGTGATTTATTTTGTCGTTACTATGTGTAGGGTTTATCTTTTTGTTGTGTTGCACCCCGGCCTCGGTAACAGAAGTGAAAAACTAACTACATCCTCACTGCTGGCCTGGAGAAGGTAAGCAGCAGCCAGAGCCTGCTGGTCAAACGCACTGATTCATCAACAACTAGCAAGTGTTCATTTACTGAACTGAAAACTGAAATAGTTGTGGATGATTACTATACCTTTCTAACTTTAATTAATTTATTATTAACAACAATATAAAATTATGCACAAAATGAATAACTGATGTAAAAAAAACAACGTGATTTTATTATATATATTTATATATTTATATATAAATATAATATATTGCCCCTCCCTCCCGCTCTGTTCCTGTGCTACTGAGTGTAACTACCGCCCCTCCCCCCTCTGCTCAGCGCAAAGCACAAGGCTCACGTGCGAGTGAAGCAGAAAAAAAGTGCGAGAGAGAGAGAGAGAGAAAGGAAAAAAAACCTATTAGGAGTCGGTTCGCATCGTTCACGTCAAAGATTCGGCTCTAAGAGCCGTTTCGTTCGTGACCGACACATCACTAACACGCAGCCAGGAAACCTGAGTGCAGAGTTTTACACGTAGTCTTTTGCTTTGTACCTGTAAGCAGACCTTAACAAAAAAACCTGTAACTCGTGTAAATAGTTTTTACAAACACACAAATTCTCATCTGTAGATGCACAAACATAAAACTTTCACATATTTTGGTTTACAAGGTTACAAAACTCCGTTCACAAATACGCATTTGGTTTACAAGTACAAATATTTATGACCACAATTTGAGCCCGTACTATCCACCACTGTGGAAATTCATCCTGTGTAAACAATAACGTGGCGCGCAGCGTGACGTCTAAAACGGCACGCACCTTTGACGTTGTGTGACTAAATCTCTGTTTTCTTCGTCCACACGCAAACGCAAAAACAACGTTTTCAAAAATCTTCACCCTGCTGGAGCTTTTAAAAAAAAGTTTTCAGTGACCCAAAACACCGTTTACGTGTGGACGAAAGGTGCAAACGCAAAAATAGCGAGTACGTGTGGACGTAGCCTCAATTCAGTTTTATTTATCCCATCAACAAGCTGCTTTAGATTGGGAGGTATAGACCGTACAATAATAGATTTAACTTTCAAAGCTAAAACAGTCGATCTCCCATCATTTACATAGTTTTCAATGTAAACATTGAGCCAGTCCATTTTAGGGGAATGGGGCTAAACAGAAACCTGTGAAACAGTCTGCTATCAGTGTGCACAGATCCTGCAAACAGGTCTCACGGCTAAGACTGAACCCAGAAAAGCTGAGCCTGAAACCAGATGTTCCAGTAAAGTCAATAATTTGACTGATTTCATTTACAGGACTTGGAAATCATCTGTGGTGGATTCTAATGACGTGCTGCAGTAAGCAGTGGCAGGTAGTCTGGCCACCATCGTCCAGGACTGCGTAATGAAAGCACAATATGGCCTCAGGTTGCACAAATAAACGCACCTAAACTACCCACCTCTGCGTATATCAGAGCACTTACCCTACTCTTAAACACGAGATCAAAGAATACAAGTAAGAAAATTGATGAAGCTGAGAGTCAAGACACCTGACACAAACACACATTACTGCGCTCTCATCAACACACCTGTAACAACCACCCGTTCTGACACACTGCTTCTTTCATCAGTGATTTATAACACGATGCTTCATCTCCTTTAATAGAGCAGCATAACTGCTCACGTACACAAAGCCCTCCCCTATTTCCTTTCTATTAAAATTCAGGGATTATGAAGTGAGCTTTGATTTCAGATACATGGACTCTATAATGAAAGAGAAGAAAATTACACCCCATAATATTACACCAGTGACACATGGCCTGCCAGCTCAGCAGGGATTTCCGTCTTCAGGTTATTGATACTGGAGATTAAAACTCTCGCCCATAATGGGCTGCATTGTAAATAAATTCACTGCATTACACTGATTATGAGGATCACATCATAGGAGAATACAGCTGCTTACTATTAATGCATGAATGAATGAGAATGGATAAACACAAATCCTCCCTGGATCTTTCTTCATCTTTTTTTTCTACAAACCAAAACGATAAAAATGCCTCTGCTTGTTTAGTATCTTTGAAAGTCCACATAGGAAGTGTCCTCAGCTACCCTCGGACTTCAAAGTGTCAGTTTTCTGGCTCTCCCATCAGCTCCTGTCCCTGAAGAATCACCAGGGAAACCACCAGGGACGACAACGGCCATTCGATTGCAGAGATAAACAAAAAATAAAGAGAACTGGACGTGGACAGTGGGGGCAGAAATGCAGGACCCCAGAGTAAGCAGAAAAACAAGCAAAGACAAACCGCCTTCCTCACTGGTGGTCACTTGCATGCATGCATAGACATGCAAGCGCTCACACAGGCTCAGCACGCATCAAGAGCAAACTCACAATCACTCAGTATGAGCAATATGAGACATCGAAGTGAAGCAAACCTTCATTAGCCTGAAGAAATAAAACAATCAGAGACCTGGTAAAAACTTTAGGATTGGCTGAATTAACAATCATTGGTGAGCTAACCCCTTTCACAACACCTAACCAAGTCAAAAACACTCGTAGGTGTATCACCGTCAGTGTCTACCTTCATAAATGCAAATACAGAGAGTTTACACCAAAGTGCAAACCACTGGTTACACTTAAGAACAGGAAGGCCAGGTTAGACTTCCAGAGAACAACTGAAAGAGTTCTGAGAAGAAAAATAGAAACAGACCCAGAAACAAGCAGCTGCAGTAAAAGCCTGGCAGAGCAGCTCCAGGGAGGAATCCCAGCATTTGGTGATGTGTGTGGGCTTTTTAATCTTCAAACACTCCAAACATTTACTTTGGATTTATTGAAAATAGAGGACTCTGTATGAACATACTGGGCTGTAAAAACTTAATGCAGTACTTTTGTTAAAGTCTTAAAGAAACGGTGTGTAAAATCTCACAGTAGATTGGAGAGTGCAGCCAACTGCATGCTGTTTTCTTACCCGTCCTGATTCACGCGCATTATTCCAGCTGTGGTGGCTGCTGCAGGACAAACAACTGTTATGAGTGTGTGCTATCAGACTTTATCTCAGCAATATGCTGAGTGTCCAAGGCTATTTCTTCTGAAGGAGGCTGTAAAACTTTGGATATGAGGCGATGAACCAGTGAAGCTCACGTCTGTTCAGTGCCGCTGATACTGAGGTGAGCTGTTGAGGATGTCCTGCACTTTCCTGCTTTGGTTAATGTTAACCTGCTGTAAACTTTCTTTGACGTGGATCTAACATTGTTGGACATGGACATGTCTCTCACACAACGTGAGAATATAATCAAAGTGTCATTTTTAGGACATTGACACTAGTGAGCATGATGCTAGCTTAGAGCCAGCTGTTATTGCCGGTTAGCCGGGTCGTTCTCAGCTGTGCAGAGACGGATGGGCTACATGTCTAATCTGCTGCAACAGTCATGAGAGGAAATAAGCACATTTATCCATGTTTCAGGTGAGGAAGAAATGAGGGAGGAGAGAGAAGAGAAGAAGAAAGACGTAGTGACAAGAGATAATAAAAATACACAATAAAAACATTAAATGGTTTATATAATAAGCTATTTGTGATCTTTAAATTAAAAGTAACTTACAAGGTGTACTATGTATAAGAGCAGTCTGTAGCTGCATACTTAAATTGATCAGACATGTCTGACGCTGTGTTTCAGATGGCAGGAGAACATATGAAATATGTAATTACACATTACTCCGTGTAGATTTAAGAGCACAGCAGTCTTCTTCTAAACAAAGTAGCGGTTTATACGCACTGCTGAGGTAAACACAGAAGAACAATTATATTTCTGGAGCCAGATGGTTGGACCTTTTATGTGCTGACGTAAGAAAAAGCATACTTAAAATGAATATTTTAAAATCAGATGGAAAAGGGGGGAAATGAAGACCTTCTGAGGTTATACCTCACTATTTCTGGGTTGTACTTGAAAGCCACATTCTCCAGTATGGAGAAACACACCTCCAGTTGCAGTAACTACATTGGCATTTACACCCGGCGCTGCATTCGACAGCCTTTGAGAACACGCCAAATGCAATTTCAAATGGAGTACACCAGAGCGCTGAGATTGACGGAGAGAGCGAGACAGAAGGAAAGAAAGAGAGCTGGGACCCACTCATGGCCAGCGGCGATACTTTATCATCCAGCAACTGAAGCATTTCAGAGATGGGTGGCATGAGAGTGCTCGTGTGTGTGTCTGTGTGTGTGCAATTTAGTGAGGAAGTACAATTTAACGCTGAAGGAAGAGAGTCCTGATTTATTTGTCCAGTCCTACTGATTGCTGCGTTCAAGGGCACTGCTGGTAAAGGTGATGGATGGGCATGGTTTGCGCTCCCTTTCTCTCCTCCCGCTCCACGATCAGACCCTCACAGAGACCGCCAACATCACTTTTCCCACGGGCAAGAAAAAAAGAAGAGGACTGGCCAATAGAAAAGGTGATTTGTCTTGGAAGCGATTGCTGATTTATTTTGCTTCACTAAAGTCCAGAACAGAAGACGGAGTTTTCACTCGAGAAAGGGAAGAAAATGCATTTGATCAGTTCTGGAAACAGAAATTTGGTTGATTTTAGCAAACAAAGGAATCCTGTGCATGGTTCTCTAAAATATTTACACATCTCAATAAAGCTGCAGCTTTGCACACTCACTCAAACGCTCACATTTAAACGTGCCTGTACTCGACACCTTACACACACTCACTGATATTACAGTGGTTTGACTGTTAGCACCTGCTGCACTAAATGAGGTCAGTTCCAGGTAAGTACCATTACAAGTGAAACACACACCTCTCCCACAGCAAGGCTCTGAACTGGTTACAGTCAATAAAGTCTGTGTGTTACATAAAAAAAGACACTATTATTAGCAGCTGCAGTTTGTTTCTCTACCTGCTACCGTCTGCTTTTAATACAAGAAGAAGACCAAAGACTTTCTACTGGCATGCTGTCATGTAAGAGACAGCAGCATACTTTCTGCTGTTGTGTTTAAACACAACATAAAACTGCCAGATGCCTCTCATCATGAATGCTTATTTTAAAAATGTCCCTTTTTTTCCTTTCTCAGAGCTGCAGACTCACCAGCGGCAAACATTAAACATTAGTGTAATCGAAGCAGCAGCACACAGCAGAGTTTTCCTTCTCTCACCCCAGCCGGTCGCAGCAGATGGCCCCGCCCCTCGCTGAGCCTGGTTCTGCCGGAGGTTTCTTCCTGTTAAAAGGGAGTTTTTCCTCCCCACTGTGGCCAAAGTGCTGCTCATAGGGGGTCATATGATTGTTGGGCTTTTCTCTGTATGTATTATTGTAGGCTCTACCTAACAATACAAAGCACCTTGAGGCCAGATCTGACATGAGTTTAGTTGCAGTACAGTAGGTGCTGTTTACTTGCAAATGGTGCATTCCTGACAGCTTTGTTTTTGCACGTAAGGATGAGAGCGTAATTGTTAGAAATAACTACATTATGCTGCTTATGCAACATCTTGGAAACCTTCTGCACAGACAGGACTCTGACCAGGACTAACCAGGAACCAGAACCCCAGCGTGTGCCGTCCCCAGCCCAGCAGCCACTGTCTGAACTTCATCTGGTAACAAAGGCAGTGATGAGCAGTCGGGCTTACAGCCTGACGGTACATCTCACATGTCGAATCACTCTGGCTTCAAGTCTGATTTTCATCTCTGCTTTGTGTTGCTGGTTTGAGTTCATGTAAGAAGTAAAAGAAAGACTGTATGTGTGTCCTAATTAGGATGGCCTGTGAGAGTGTAGTTGTTTGTATTACTAACTGGTAATAATGACTTTCAGGTCATTTTGTAATGTAACGAATAGTTTAATGAATTACTTTCTGTTCTTCAAACCTAAATTATTTGTTTTATTTCTCAGTTTATTTTCTTTTTTAAGGTTTTTTTGTGCTCACATTTCCACACTGCACATGTTTAACTCTGTAACACAAAGTTTATCATATTTGATATCTGAAATTGATGTGAGTTTGTGAGACCTCTACATCATCACTGTGGTCCCCTCTCCCAGTAATCTGCACACATTTATATTTAATGTAATTTTTTTGATTTGTCAGAAAGTTCAGGAAACAATCCTGCATCAAATCCAGTTAAAACATCACGGTGCAGGCTTTACAGAGTTTACTGTTTTTATATATACAGTGGGGCAAAAAAGTATTTAGTCAGCCACCGATTGTGCAAGTTCCCCCACCTAAAATGATGACAGAGGTCAGTAATTTGCACCAGAGGTACACTTCAACTGTGAGAGACAGAATGTGAAAAAAAAATCCATGAATCCACATGGTAGGATTTGTAAAGAATTTATTCGTAAATCAGGGTGGAAAATAAGTATTTGGTCACCTCAAACATGGAAAATCTCTGGCTCTCACAGACCTGTAACGTCTTCTGTAAGAAGCTTTTCTGTCCCCCACTCGTTACCTGTATGAATGGCACCTGTTTGAACTCATCATCTGTATAAAAGACACCTGTCCACAGCCTCAAACAGTCAGACTCCAAACTCCGCCATGGCCAAGACCAAAGAGCTTTCGAAGGACACCAGGAAAAGTATTGTAGACCTGCACCAGACTGGGAAGAGTGAATCTACAATAGGCAAGCAGCTTGGTGTGAAAAAATCAACTGTGGGAGCAATCATCAGAAAATGGAAGACATACAAGACCACTGATAATCTCCCTCGATCTAGGGTTCCACGCAAGATCTCATCCCGTGGGGTCAAAATGATCATGAGAACGGTGAGCAAAGATCCCAGAACCACACGGGGGGACCTGGTGAATGACCTGCAGAGAGCTGGGACCAAAGTAACAAAGGTCACCATCAGTAACACACTACAACGGCAGGGAATCAAATCCCGCAGTGCCAGACGTGTTCCGCTGCTGAAGCCAGTGCATGTCCAGGCCCGTCTGAAGTTTGCCAGAGAGCACATGGATGATACAGCAGAGGATTGGGAGAATGTCATGTGGTCAGATGAAACCAAAGTAGAACTTTTTGGTATAAACTCAACTCGTCGTGTTTGGAGGAAGAAGAATACTGAGTTGCATCCCAAGAACACCATACCTACTGTGAAGCATGGGGGTGGAAACATCATGCTATGGGGCTGTTTTTCTGCCAAGGGGACAGGACGACTGATCCGTGTTAAGGACAGAATGAATGGGGCCATGTATCGTGAGATTTTGAGCCAAAACCTCCTTCCATCAGTGAGAACTTTGAAGATGAAACGAGGCTGGGTCTTCCAACATGACAATGATCCAAAACACACCGCCCGGGCAACAAAGGAGTGGCTCCGTAAGAAGCATTTGAAAGTCCTGGAGTGGCCTAGCCAGTCTCCAGACCTCAACCCCATAGAAAATCTGTGGCGGGAGTTGAAAGTCCGTGTTGCTCGGCGACAGCCCCAAAACATCACTGCTCTCGAGAAGATCTGCATGGAGGAATGGGCCAAAATACCAGCTACTGTGTGTGCAAACCTGGTAAAGACCTATAGTAAACGTTTGACCTCTGTTATTGCCAACAAAGGTTATGTTACAAAGTATTGAGTTGTATTTTTGTTATTGACCAAATACTTATTTTCCACCCTGATTTACCAATAAATTCTTTACAAATCCTACCATGTGGATTCATGGATTTTTTTTTCACATTCTGTCTCTCACAGTTGAAGTGTACCTCTGGTGCAAATTACTGACCTCTGTCATCATTTTAGGTGGGGGAACTTGCACAATCGGTGGCTGACTAAATACTTTTTTGCCCCACTGTATATAGGCATGTATCGTACAGTACTCTGTTTTCAAAAGTGGAGTCTTCCTCTGCGTGAAAATTCATCATGGTTATACAACTGAACTGTGTACCAGCATAAATGGCCATGATATCATCTAATAGATGGGACAATGTAGGGTACCTACATTGTCCCTGTCAGCAAACAATAAAGTCAAATGAATGTAAATAAACACTGCTACCACAGCACTCATTGATTTTACCATGAAGTCATGTTGCGGCGCCTGTTATCAAAAGCAGCACTGTCAATGAACACGCGCATCGCTAATGTGGACACAGTCCTTAATTCTTAGCTCGAGCTTTATGTAAACAGTCGTTTGTATCGACGGAGCTTCCCAGCATCCCACTGCACGCCGTCTGCTCCCGCACGCACATTCTCTGTCGATGCGCACATGCGCACAAAACACAAACTTACACATGCTTGGAAATGCACATCATACTGTCAGTTTACATGTGATTTTATCTGGTGTTTCAAAGCTTCCCCACTCTCAGCTTGTTCATTTTTCCAAAGCCAAACTTTCTTAGTGAAGTCCCTGTGATCGAGTCACTTTGGGCATGTGCACGTTTACACAGCGTCCAGCCGAGAAGCATCTGCCAGTATTTCACATAAAGGGAAATATTGATAAACTGGACCCATTTGCACACTGAATTTCTCTGCTTCACTTTCCTCTCCTTATCGCTCCTCTTTCCATCTTTCTTTCCCGTGTGTCTCTATCAACAGCAGCAAATCTCGAGTGTTTACAGAGCTGCTAAACGGAGAGCTTAAATGGCAACATTGTGAAGAATGTCACTGATAACCCAGCTCTACCGTCAATCTCTGTTACACACACACACGCACACACACGCACACACACGCACACACACGCACACACACACACACACACGCACACACACACACACACACACACACACACACGCACGCACACACACACACACACACACACACACACACACACACGCACACACACGCACACACACACACACACACACACACACACACACACGCACACACACACACACACACGCACACACACACACACACACACGCACGCACGCACACACACACACACGCACACACACACACACACACACACACACGCACACACGCACACACACACACACACACACACGCACACACACACACACACACACACGCGCACACACACACACACACACACACACACACACACACACGCACACACACACACGCACACACACACACACACACACGCACACACACACACACACACACGCACACACACACACACACACACGCTGAGGGAACTAAAGGAGAGCACGAGTGGAGCTGTGAGACACTGCGTTTTCTTGATTGCATTGCCTTGCTAAAATTGGTGTGTCCTGCTTCACGCTGTTCTATTAGTATCGCCCCAGACTCAGCTTACAGCTGCTGCGGTGATGGAGGCGGGGCAAAGGGGAGGAGATGAGAGGGGAAGAAAGGTAAGAAAAGGAGCAGCGCAAGAGGGAGAGAGCCGGGTTCAGTGCACTCTTGGACCCAATGTTCCCAGATGTGTGCAGATGTGGTTTCTCTCCTCGCAGATGACACTGGTCACGGCTCGCCCAGGGACCGCACGCACACGCGGGACTGTCACATGACTGTAACAGCTGAAATGTTACACAATTATCTTTGTTGTGCTTACTGTTAAAATCAGCAAGCGGGTTTGGAGCTGCCACGTTTGTTGGTGTCTGTCTCCAGCATCTCGTT
>NC_137430.1:3517500-3525000 GCF_964374335.1 Astatotilapia calliptera
TGTATGTCTCTTTCATCTGGGCGGCTCCATAAATAATAAAAGCAGCAGCATCGCGGCCCTATATGCCAGCACGGGGTGGCTACGTTGATGGATGAGGCAACGTGTGACCCGTGCTGCCTTTGTAGAGCTAAAGTGTAACTCTGAAACAAACGAAGAGCTCGACTGAGGATCAGTGAATAAACTAAATAAACGAGTCCGAACTGACGTTTGACCCCGCTGCCCCCGTGACTCTTTGTGTCCATGGAAACCAAACACTGCCTGTGTGTTGCTCGTGTTTGACGTTTTCAGCTCCTCACCACTTTTCTTTGTATTTTCCTTCCCAATTCCCAGATGTTTACTCTACAAACAAAACCATATTTAGATGATAAAGTGAAGCTCGCTTCTCACACTGTAATCCAAAAAGCATCCAACTATAGACATGATGGAGCTGTTTCGGACCACTGCTGGTAGTCTTCATTCACATTAAGGAGCGGCCAGTGCCAGTGCAGATCACTCACAGCATAATTAACGACGTTTACCTCATGCCTTTAATATCCAAACAACAGTCATTCAACGGCGATGAAAGCAAGGAGCCACGTAGAGAAAAACCAGCGAACTGGCTGCGGTCCTCAGACGCTTGTACAAATAACGAGTCTATAGAAGGAGCCTGAAACTATTCGTCTAATCTATAGACGCTCACAGACAAGCAGCTCATCAGCGAGCAGCTGATTTAACACAGGTCACATGTTATTTATTAATAGCCTTCTTCCTTGTGTCTACAGCTAATGTGACATAAAACACTGAGCTGGCTGCTTACGATTCATTCTGGTGCTCAGTCAAACATTTTTGGCTCACAGGCCTAATTTATCATTTGAATTATGCACTTCTCCTCTTCACCTCCAGCCTGCCATCTCTTCCCTCTCCTGTACTGAACCCAGGGCGACGGCGGCTCCTTTGTTCTCATCCAGGTTGGCGAGAAGGAATAAATTCATCTTTAATCACAGAGATTATGGTGGCTCCCTGCTCTCCATTTCCATTAACATGCTCAGATGCCCCCTAGTCATCACTCTTGCACAGGGTGGAGACAGAGAGCAGACTTATTAGCTATCTTGGCAGAATTAGAATAAAGTGCAGGAGATGGAGTGAAATCGAATCAGGGGCATACAAAGCACACCTGAATGTTCTTGAAAGAAGACGGAAGACCTTTGCAATACGTCCTTCATGCACACCTCTTATATGCAAGTCTGCAAGAAAGCACTGAGCTGTTGTTGTGACCGTCTGTGTCATGTGACGCCATCAAACAACCAATAATCTTACAGTATTGTTTCCTGGTACAGGCAGCAGCTCTGCTGAACCAGCGAGGGAAAAAAATCAAAATTACGCCAAGCATCTTTACCATTATTATGTTCTGTTGGTGCAGATTACATCCACACAGATACATGATGCACCAACAGGAAGAGCCAAAGGTGCCGAGCCAAGAAATGATGCGATCGAGAGCCGGACTTTCTAATAGTCCCAGTGTCTCTTGTCATAACTGTCACTTACAATCTCTCACAAAACGATGTCCAAGAATTTACCGAACAGTTTCACGTGCACCATTCTGTGCATCACCATCGCCGTCCAGCAAACCTTTCACTGCAGCCACACTCGCTTAGAGGCGTGTCCCGACCATTCAGCCGGCGAAAATTCAACCAGTGATGATGGGAACGTTTCCATCTTTGGCCTGCGGTGATATCACTGTGTGACAGATGATGGTTTCTAGGGGAGTTTTGATCATAAGTTTAATCATTGACGAATGCGCTACACGTGACTATTTCTCTATTTCTCACAGTAAGTTAAAAATTAAAGAACGTTAAACTTTCTTATTTCACTTTGAATAAAAAGTGTAAATTAACTCATATTTCCTACTGAACATACGTACGGCTTAAATGATCTTCAAATGAAAGACATCAGTGATTGTGTCCTTATTTTCAGTAGGATGCTTTCACTGAAGCACCTTAATACTTTCCACAGAAGAAAGAAAATCCTGCAGGAAAACCCCAAAATGGCAAAAAGGCCTTCCTGCTTCTACTTGGCAGCACAAAGCAATTATTTTCAGCATATTAGCTTTATCAAAAAACGTAAACACTTCAGTAATCACAATGTGAGTCTTTGCTAAATATGGAATTCTGAAAGCCACAGATTCATCAAAGCGGACGAGGGAGGCTCAAACAGATGCACACTCTGAAACCACAGGAGCAGGGTTTGAATTCCCTACTTGGACATGTTCAAATTTGTAGCATCTACACAACCGATCATGTAGCAGAAGGCAAACAGTTTATATCAATATGCTGAAGAACAAAAGAACTCGTGGAGCAACAAGCAGCTTATCAAGAAGAAAGGTTTTTGAATTTTGACGTGTGTGCTCCTATCCATCAACCGGTCAGTCTAATGCTATTTTTAGAAGTGTCGTGTGACGGCATGTGGCAGGACTTGGCAAACAGGCTAAACTGAACTCAAACAGCTTTCCTGGAGGGTCAAGGAGGGTAAAATCGAATAAAATGTAAAAAGCCTGCAAATAAAAATCCATTAACAAAAGAGCACGCAAAGAAAATAACCATGAAGAGATCTCCAACTGCATGATAATAATAAATCCACCAATCAGTGACTTTCACTGTCAAAGCTGTAGAAGCAGAGAATGACTAGAAAAAGTTGCATTTCCTGTGAAAATGCCAGGTGAATGCCGTGTAGAGGAAATGATGTGCCGAAAACAGCTGAAGAAGCTGAACTGTCTGCTGAAGACGGCTTTATCTGAAAGGCCCAAGAAAGACACGAGGCCACAGCCATGGGTAGGATTCGAACCTGCACCACCCGCTCATCTCAGTGAGGCTAAACGGCACTCGTCCCAGTATGACGAGAAAAAATGGCTTCAGTTCCAGAGTTTGAAACCTGAGAGCAGGACAGATTTCCCATCCTTAGACAAACATAAATCATGGGAAAACAGTAAACGGTATCAAAAGAATTCTTTCACCGTGAGCGTCAGGAGTGTCTGAAGATATGCTGGCACAAGGCTCACATCTCGGTTTAGGAGATACGACGAAACGTTAAAAAGCTTAATATTTTAAAAGTCCAAAAGAACACCAAAGATATAGCTGACATTAGCAGAAATAACAGAACAGTTTAAAATCTAAAAACTGTGGGAGTAGTTAAGCATTAAGGGATTGGCCATCTCTTGGATTTATGTGTATGTAACACAAGTGCCTCATGCTTTTAAGTTATGTGTTACTGTATAGTGTAGAAACTACATGATATGCAGAGAGGGTGGATTAAATTGTTCATATCATGTTTGAGTGAAGTCAGTCAATAATGTAGCAATGTTAAATCTCGCGACACCACGCGGGATTCCACGCTTGGATCGTGGTTTGAGGGAGGCATCCATCAAGTCGAGCAGCCGCCTCTACTTTTTCTGTATACCGGAAAAAGTAAACTGGGTGTTTGTTACATTAAAAAAGGCTTCCTTGTAATTTGAACACAAACATTTCATGTTTCTATGGTGAACTTAATTAAATCATGTAGGCTCTGTTTGAAATTCAACAACTTCATTTGTTCTTGTTGAGATGACTTGATTCAATCTAGTCAGAGCGGTTAGTTGCTGGACTCGTGAAATTCACAAGATCACACGAGATCAGGAAAATCACTGGAGTTATAAGAGGCAGACAACTACACACACACCACGTGTTTGCTATTTATTGTGGTTTAACCTGTCGAGGACAAAAATGTACAGAAAATTCTGCATCAAGCCAGTGCTGCTGCCTCCCAGCAACAAGGTCCTGGGTTCAAATCCACAGTCGGGCTGGTTTGCACTGGTTTCTCTCTGGGTATTCTGGTTTCCTCCCACAGTTAAAAGTCATGCAGTTTAATTGGTGGTTCTAAGTTCCCTGTGAGTGCAAATATTTGTTTCTATGTGATAGACAGGTTACACCCTGGACAGCTCACCCCAGCCCCCCTGCAACCAGGACAAACATAGGAGGGTGGTAGTTGTTGTGCATCCTCTCTTATGTTAACCACACTCTAGACTTTGTTGAGCATTATGTAAAATGTTTAAGTTTCTGCCAAAGCAAATGATTTTTTGTGCAACCACTATTGAATTAAGTAAACCCAACATGGCCTTTTTGTCAGAGCAGGGCTGGGTCGACTGTTGCTCCACTGGAACCATTATTACTGTGAGGTAATGCCGACCTCCTAACCAAACAGCACTGTGAACAGCAGCTACATCTCTAATAGTTCTTTTAAATGTTCCTAATTCACCTTCTAATGTTCCAGATGCTCTGGCACCAAAGTACACACTGCCAAGTTACATTTGGTAAATGAGACCTGACTGTAGTGAAAGCAAGAGAGAGGGAACGAAAGAAAAGTGCTGGGCACTCAGCCTAACCAACACCAACCATGTGTTCGGAGCCGAAGGCCAAGAAGAACCAAATCTCGCTCCCTCTGTCGCCGTATCTGGCACTCGTCAGCACGTGGCTGCTCCCACAGTGCTGCTGTTTCTGACACAATGTACCAGGCACCCATATTTAATCAGCTCTAGGGGTTGATTTACACAAACACAATGGACACATCAGTAACTGCCTTGTTGGCTTGTCATTCGGCCCCTGAGTGGAGGCCACGAGGGGGGATTATGACAAATGATGAGAGAACGCAGCGACAGCCGTCGCACAGTTACGTGAGTGTGTTTGTGATTGTGTGCATACGAGTGGTACAAGCTGTGTCTGTGTTTATGGTTGCATGGGTAGGAAAATGACAAGGCGGTGCATGTGTGTGTTTTGTTGGACAGGTGCACCAACACCTGGTCCACACATGTCACGCTGCGTGACCCTCAACGTGTGTGTGCCATCACTGAAAACAATGGAACAGCAGTGGTTTAATGTAAGCTTAACACATGCTCCTCATGTTCGACTGCACCACAACACAGCACTGCTCTGACCTGGCCTGTGAACATATTGATTTATAGCTATATATATATATATATATATTGCTTTTTGATGTTTATGTTTGATTAAAAGTGTCTCTCTGGGTGAAAATCTAACATGTTGTCCTCGGTGAGGCTGGTAAACTACTAATTACAGTTTCATACAAATGACTCAGAAAGACCTTGTGAGGTTAACCCTTTTGGAGGGAGGACTCCGCGGCTTAATTGACTGTGTAAAGAAAATGAGTTCAAGTAGAATTTATTTCAGCGTCATCAGAGTTTTATGGCACAATTTTCTTTATGGTGTCAGAAGGCCCAACTTGTATCGATTAAATGGGAATCTTGTCCTCAAATAACTTTGGAGCTCCTTAAATTAGATTTCATCAGTGAGAGCAGACGCCCTGAGTACAGGCATTGCAGGAGATGGATTTTTTTGGACGGCTTTCATTATTAAGTTTTTTTCCTTTAATCACTGTTAAATATAATCAGACTTGGTTGAGGGAGCGGTTCCCATGTGTTCAGCATAAGTGCTCCTGAAAGTAGTCGGGACAGTGGACCTGAGACAGAGGGAAACTTTTACAGCAGCCCTGTTCTGCCTGTTCATTTTGGCTGCCGAACACTTTGTGTGTTTTCTTCCAGATGAAAGGATTCCCGTGTATGAGTGTATTCACACATATGCAGCTTAGTCCAGTTAGCTTGGACTCGGTTGTCCTCAGTGGTGTGCTTTGTCAGGGCAGGTGTGAATACAGCAACCACAGTTGGGCGCAGACCAAAACGTAGACCTTTAGAGAAGCGTGCAGGTGGTTTGTCAGGAGGACACAACCCTAACTTTATCTTGAGTTAGGCTGCACTCTCTGCCTGACCTGCCTGATTTTAGTTTGCACATTTAAGAAGGAAAACATGCCCATCTCATGTATAAATAAATAAATGATTTGAATGTTCAGAACGAAAATATAAACGACAGGAGTTTTTAGCAGCTACCCAGAGAGTGTCTATCTCAAAAACACAGCATTAGAAAACCTGACTGATATTGTCGAGGTCTTGCTGGTGCTGCTCTGACCCACTCGTTCGTAGTTTGTGCACCCAGGAGGTTGTAGATTAGACTGAGGTTAATGGCTTGATCTGCACCAACTCGTAGATGGTGGCACGTGTCAAAATATCACATTCCGCATGAATTCTGCGGCTCAGGTTTTTCCAGCAGAACATTGCAGCGTAACGGGATAATCGTTGCTATTCAGGTCACTTTGGTTTAACATGCACAATGCTTTCTTTCCATGTTATCATTCTTACTCTCACACTGGACATGTTTTTCCCAATAAGTGGAGGAAACATCCTCATTTGATTTGTGGTGATGCACGCTGGTGCAAAAAAAAGAAAACCACTCCAATTTCACAAATCCATCAGCTGATTCAAATTATAGAAAATCTATCTATCTATCTATCTATCTATCTATCTATCTATCTATCTATCTATCTATCTATCTATCTATCTATCTATCTATCTATCTATCTATCTATCTATCTATCTATCTATCTATCTATCCATCCATCCATCCATCCATCCATCCATCCATCCATCCATCTATCTATCTATCTATCTATCTATCTATCTATCCATCCATCCATCCATCCATCCATCCATCCATCCATCCATCCATCCATCCATCCATCCATCTATCTATCTATCTATCTATCTATCTATCTATCTATCTATCTATCTATCTATCTATCTATCTATCTATCTATCTATCCATCTATCTATCTATCTATCTATCTATCTATCTATCTATCCATCCATCCATCCATCCATCCATCCATCCATCCATCCATCCATCCATCCATCCATCTATCTATCTATCTATCTATCTATCTATCTGTCTGTCTGTGTAAAGCCTTGTTTTCTCATTTATGGCATTAGGCTGTGAAACAAAGGCGTCACATCCTGCCTCAGTAACAGAAGACATTAAAAGACTATAGATCAGTTGGAACAATGTCCCTCACATATTCGGTTCAGCGACTTGTCTCAGAGATAAATTCAGATGACACAGAAAGCTGAAATACTGCTGCTGCCTTATTAGAGGTGCTTTGAGAATATGCCGGTTTTCAGTCTGTCAAACACACCAGCAGCCCCCATACCAGGTGAGAGAGAACGGCACAGCGCTCATTTCTTCACACCTCCCTCTCTCCATGATCTCTGATAACAAATGACACCATTACTTCTCCTCGCCAAGGCTTGTGTCATTGTCCCACTTAATTTCTGCGTACTGCTGAGGTAGGCAATGTTGCCGCCCGGCACTCGTCTCCCTCCGTCGCTTCCTCCCTCTCCGAGCCGGGGTGAGAGCCGTATCTCCAGGTAGGACGGCGGAGAACAGACCCCCGGCTCATGCATCTTCCCATGAACGCGTACCCCTAGTTCCTGCCTCCTGTGTGCATGTTTGTGTGTGTGCGTACATGAAAAAGAGAGTGTTTGTGTGCCTACAGAGGCCTCCGACTGGCGGCCAGGTGCTCCTAATGCTCAAAATGACGTACAACATTGTGACATCAGTGCTATATATGGCCAAGCGACATGCCCTC
>NC_137430.1:3530000-3565000 GCF_964374335.1 Astatotilapia calliptera
GGATTTGCTCTTTTAAACTGTGAATCTGTGCTCTTTTAGAAATACCACAGCATGTTAAAGTGCTGCTGCTCCAATCTAGTGGAACAAAGTCCTTTCAGTAGCATTTGTTTAAAGAGCGTTTCTGCTCAGGTCGTTTTTACTCCGATGCTTTTCCCTCTTCAGAATGTGCGAGTCACTGTTAAAGAAACTGGGAGGAGCTGAGTTGTCTGAGCTGACCCCAGTAAACATCACTGGTATCAATACTTTATCTGCATGTAGCTGCAAGCTGAATTCCAGATGTGTCAAAATGAAATGATTATGTGCTTTGCTGGTCAGTCAAAACAAATGAGCTTTGTGGATGTGCACACTTTTGTGCTCCTACTTTTTACACTTGTGTTACTAGAAGGTCCTGTTTGCACTTCTGTAACTGTGGCTGCATTTCTGGATGAGAAGCACAACATGTATGAATTGTTGCTAATTCTGTCTAAATCTGAGTTATTGTGCACAGTTGTCCCTTCTGTACCACCATCTCTGTATATTTATTAGGATCTCGGTTTAGATGTTTCACTCAGCACGCTGAGAACTGCACATTCATTCAGGCACGCTGCGTGTCTGTGAAGTCAGATTTGATGTCCTCTGGAATGATGCTAGAACGTTTCAAAGTGAGCAGAAAGTGCTGATGTGTCAACATCGCTCGTCACGTTGTTCGTCCTTTCCCTGGAACGACCCTCTGCCATGTCAGCGTGAACGAGGGCTGTGAAAGCACCCTCATGGGACACCTTTACAGTACGCTAATAAACACCCAAACACTGTAATTATAGCTCTCCACTTTCTGCTAACAATAACAGCCTCATTGCTATGTGCAGTGTGATGGCAGTTAGGGGCTTCATTCTACTGTCCACACTGACTGAGCCAACAAAGGGGACAGCACAGACTGTGCATGCTAAGTAGTGTCGTGATGGAGATACAGGAGAGAGATTCATTGATATTGTGACCCTCCTCGGGGAATTGGCTCCAGAGGTTTCCTGCTTCACTGCATCATAACACCGTTTAGGTGGAATGAGAACGAGACATTGCAAGAGACAACACTGACTTAATGAAACGTGCAATTGTAATGTGAATAATTCAATTAAGATGCCTTTTTTAATGTGTTATTTAACTTTCATATGTAAAGCTTTTGAGTCTGAAGAATTTCTCTGGTGATATTTTCCAAAATATACACAAACGTGATTTTTTTAACTTGATGAAAAAGTTCATCGAAGTATTTTCTGTATATCAGAAAACTTTTGGCCAAAAAGCTCTTACAGTGAATTAGTGTATGTTCAAAGCACAGAGGATTAAACGTGACAGTCTTCCTTAAACTGTCTACGTTCTCTTAGCAGAAGCAGAAAACAGGCAAAACTATGGGAAATTACAGCAAAGCCCCGAAAGTATTTGCTCAGCATTTTGCATGGCTTCGTGCTGTCACTATGAAATGACTTAGAGTGTGAGGTTAAGCAGAATGCCAGCTTGAATACAGGGGTATGTCGCCTGGTATCCAAACAGCTGCATTGCACTGCTGAGATATTTCTGGAAACACGACAAATTCCCACATAATTTAGGTTTTCTGGTATTTTGAATAAAAACACTGACTTTTCATGAGAAATGTGAGGATGACAACACTTCCATTAGAAACAAATCAAGTGTACCTCCCATTTATTCTAAAGGGAAGTAGCTCACACGAGGGTACCAGGAAGGGCTAACAGCTCCGATGAGCCTGTGACAGCTGCTGCAAAAACTCCCAGAGGAGCAAATATAGTTCTCCGATCCACACTCTGTGCTCAGACGCTCTATTTCCCTTCTTTTCACAAACATATGTGTGCGCACACAGACAGGAAACACAAGCTGAGAGGCAGCTCATTAATACTGCAGGGTGGAATATGAAATAAGATCTCTTTTTGACATTTTAGCTCAAAGTGCTCTTTGTGTCTCTGTTAAACTGGAGCATATGTGTGCACTATGTAAATGTGACACACACAACTGTGGCAGCCCACCGATGGGGATGTGGGTCCACACACACACACTTGAACAGTTGCTTTGCCACGGGCCAAAATCCCAGAATCCACTGCTATGTTTCAACCTTCGACAGGCTGCGAGGGAAAGCGCAGAGAGGCAGAAACAGCTCCGGACTGTAACTTCAAAGGCTGCAAAGCTTCCCGCTGTTCCTACACATAATATGTCTTCATGGATTCTCGCATTCGTTATTTTTTGGTTGATGATGCATCGTGTTTCGCTTTAATAATGATATTTTCTCGGCAGCAAGACAAGCATTGAAGAAAAAGCTGGGAGAAGGCAGATGAATAATGAAGTGTTATTTTATTTGTAGATAATCCAAAAAACATATTCTTGCAGTCATGCTTTCCCTCTTGGTGCTGCTAGCAACGTTCAAAGATGTGAGCTTCTCTCTCAAAATAATTACAAAGTTTGCTCTGTGGTTTTATTGGCGTGCTGTGGTTTCAGCAGTGGACGTGACTAAACTGTCGTAGTAATCACAAACAGTGGCGTGCTACAGTATCTGTGTCCTGAGATTACACTGTAACCTCGAGCTGAACCGGCCGTCGAGCCGGGCGGCTAACGTCAGCCCTGCACACCAGCCTGTTTAATTCTACTTGATTCCAAAGATTAGGTTTACTCTTGTTTCATTTGCAAAAAAGAGTAGAAATCCCTCTGCTGTTTTTCCTCCACACTACAAACCAAATGTCTGGGGAAAAATATAAAAGCAGACTGATCACCCAGATAAATACAGGACACGGGAAGGAAGGAGCTGAACTGTGAGGTAAGAACAGAGAGAGGCAGAGAGGAAGGGAGCAGACGAGCCTGCGGTGGAGCTGGAAGTTTGGAGAATGAGTCAGTCTCAGCAGGTGGGTCGATGAGAATGGACGGGCTCCCGGCTCCCATGATGCTCCGCAGCAGCGTGTGACAGGACAGACATGACATGGCATGCTGGCTGCGACGCCGAGAGTCCAGTTACCGCCGGCTTTACGACACACGGCTCTCCTTTCAATGAACCTGCCAGGTGGTGCCACTAGCTTAGACACACACGCCTGAGATGAGACGGCCCACCCTGCAGTTATCCCAGCTTGGATTGGTCTGTTTCCCAGTTATTGAAGTTGTGCACTAAGCAGCTTTCTGAGCAGGAAGCAGAGCTAACACGATTAAAATACAACATTAGGTGATTTCTCACTGCAGCATGCACCATATGGGGAGGCCTGCTTTGTGTTTGTGTGTGGTGTATGTTTGGGAGCATACAAGTGTAATTTTATTAGCCTGACACAACTATGTGGTGTACATAAAGTCATTTGTTAACACACAGATGAACCAGAAACGTTGAGTAGACAAGCTCCTCTGCAAGCTGCACATGCAGATGGTCAGCACACAAACCCAGACAATGGGGAAATGCACGCACACACACACACACACACACACACACACACACACACACACACACACACATGCACGCACACACACATGCACGCACACACACACACACACACACACACACACACACACACACACACACACACACACACACACACACACACACACACACACACACACACACACACACTTCTTTGCCCCTGTCCTAGTAAATATGAAAGCTCTGCCTGTGATCTATTATGTCTGCGCAGGCAAAGATTTCTATTCTTTTAATGAACTTTTCCACATTACAAAAAGATTTAAGCACATTGAAGTCATAGACACGAGCTTGCACACAAACACAACCATAAACCAACATGAGGCACAGAAACTTCTACGTTTGGCAGCTGCTGTAATGATGTGCAGTTGCAGTGCTGCTGGTATTCACCATGATATTTCCGCAGGGCTGAAGGTCTGCACCAGGGTCATGGATAATGACTGAGTTTAAATGGCAGCCTGTGATTCCATTCCCTGACGGCCACTGAGGAGTCGACACTGAGCAAACCTCTGGAGAGCTTCTGTACTCTCGAGAGGACCTGCTGTCATGATGCTGCTGCAGGTAGTACCGCACACAGGTCGGTGTGTAAGTGTGTGCGTCTGTGCATAAGAGAGACAGAGTCAGCTATTGATTTTCCAATCCTGCTGTTGGCGCTGACTTTATGGGTAATGTAGAAAGTTCGCACCTGTGCATGTGAGCGAGCACATGAGGATGTATCCACGCTCCTGTGTGTGCGTTACAGTATCCGTATGCAGGTGTGTTTCGCATGTTTTGCACACTACAAGAGTCGTATTCTTGTTGTGAGACAAGAACTACGTTGTTTGCTCCATACTCAGCAAAGTCTTCTTTAAACAACAAGAGTATTAATATAGAAAGATAAAAACCTGGTGCACGCTACAAGACTTTAACACAACAGTCATAATGAAGAGAGCGAATTGCCTTAAAGAGCAACACTTGGATAACTTCAGATAGGCGGAGTCAGACTAATCCAATAGTTTTTACTGTAGTGATTATATGCAGCAAAGCAGGGGAAGCAGCTACAGACTGGACTGTGGGGGTGAACATCACAGTCTGCCTGTGTGTGTCAGTGTGTGTCAGTGTGTGCCTGTGTGTGTCAGTGTGTGTCAGTGTGTGCCTGTGTGTGTCAGTGACAGAGCACCTCGGTGCCTTCCTCGGTTCACTCGACTGCCTCCCGAGATGAGCCCATTCTCTCGCCCCGCCTTGCCCCCTCTGTGCCCTTTGATGAATCGGTCCGAGGTGGGTCCCCGACTACCCCGCTAACTCGAACCGGACGCAACCATTTCCCAGGCGGGGTCGTGAGCAAAATCGATTGTGGAAGGCATGAAATTGGGAGAATCTTAAGCAAGCGAGAACTAAAATGACTGAAAGCTTGAGATTTAAATTTACTGACGCAAAAGAGAAGCCACAGGGAACGAGGTCTATTTCTATGACCTCCACCAGCACGTGTGTGGTAGCACGTGTGTGGTAGCACGTGTGTGGTAGCACGTGTGTGTGCTCCATTCTCTCATCCGGTTTGTAACAACAAAAAGAAAAGCTTGAAGTGTTGATTGAATGCTAATATAATTTTGTTGGGTGTAGACAAACTTTGATCCTTACAAGTGTGCTGTGTATTGTCAGCATAATAATTCAGATATTACATCACATCGTACTTCTGCTGTAAGGTCAGACACTGATCTGAAGATGCAAATGATAATAATGTTGTATGGAGCTATTTAAAATAATGTTTCTTACTAACTCATTCACACACTGGATGATGAATGGGGATCTACTAATGATAACAGTATGAACATGTCTACATGTTATGAAAAAGTATCTTTTTTTTGGAAACAAAGTAACATTTTGATCAAAAATCTCAGTTAAACAACGACATAAATGCTACACATTATCCACATAAATAAAAAATAGTTATATTCAGCAATATATCATCTATATTAAAATGGGTTTTAAGAGGGAAAATACACTTGCTGCTGTTTTTACTGCACTTCAAATTTGTGTTATTGTTCCTCAAACCCAACACAGACTGCGTCAGCTTTTCCACAAAGCTTTAAAACTCGCATCATCACAGCGATGTAAAGCTGCTCAGACTAAAATATCTGGGCTTTAATGCTGTTAAATCCTTCTTTCGTCTCCGCAGGTAAACCATTCTGAACAGAGGTCTAGAAGTTGTTCATACGATTTGGCTGCTACTTGTTATTCTTATCTTACAAACTGTGACCTCGCAGATTGTAAGATAAGCGTTTGCAGTGACACAATGAGCTGATAGAAGATCTGATATCTGTAAACTCCTCGGTGGCTTTGAAGAAAGACCAAAACCATAGACTGAAACAGCGCGTCTGCAGCCTTAGTCGTAGTTACCGTAGCACGATGACTGAAGTGAAATGTACAGGTCACAGTACTTTAATGGAGGTGAAACTGC
The DNA here is from genome assembly GCF_964374335.1 of Astatotilapia calliptera. Lineage (NCBI taxonomy): Eukaryota > Metazoa > Chordata > Actinopteri > Cichliformes > Cichlidae > Astatotilapia > Astatotilapia calliptera. The sequence continues at coordinate 3,535,871 of NC_137430.1, forward strand.
GGGAAAAATGGTCCTTGATGAACTGAAACGTGTGTGACAAAGCATTTCATTTGTGTTCCCTGCACAACAGCAAGTCTGCTCATAACAAACAGCATAATTAAGAGTGCAGAAGAAAAAAGTAATTTAACATACAGCAGATCATGGAGTTTAAGCTCTTTTACTCCAAGACTTTAAATGTCTGTTTATTCCTGCGTTTTATTCTTTTTACGTTCTTTATGCTTTTATGCATTTCTTCCATTAGTATATTTAGCACGCCCCTCTGCCTTGTTCCCCTCCTTTATTTATCATGCACCTTGTTTTCCCAGATCCAGATAACACAGCATATTGTAGCATTGCAATAGCACGAGATGGAAGGGCACCTTTTCAAGTCAGACAGTCATTTGCTCTGGCAAATATAGACAGATCTCAGCCATCAGACAGATATTCACACCACATCAGCTCTTGCGTCCAAGTCAAAAAAGTAACTAGGTCATACGTAAGCAGGGTAAATGACAGGCTAATCAATGGCTGCATATTGTCGGGACCTTGAGCCCTCTCTGATTCAATTACTTGCTATGATGAAGAAGGGCAGCCAGGCAGGGCGGCGGGCAGGCCAAGCCCACAACACTGTGATTAATGGGGCCAGGGCCAAGGAAATGGGTCATGGAGACAGAAAGCAGAGGAGAGACCAGAAAGGGGACGATAAAAAGAAAAAGAAGCAAAGAAAAGAACAGGAAGGAGAGAAATAATGGGAGGAGAAGCGAGAGAAATGACAGAAGTAGTAAGAAAGTGAGGATGGATGTGACGTACGCTGAGGATTTGTGGAGAAATAAGACGAGGTGAAGCAGAGAAGGATGAAGACTGTGTGGCATGACATCATTCCTCTGTTGCACTGTGAGGTTACATTCCTGCTGCTGTGGAAAATACGTTCACACACGTATCCAGATACAGTACAGTGTTGATAAGAGGATGCATTCACTAAGCATGTGTATGCGTCACTACAATTAACAGAAAACGGATTAGGTGAGCAGAGCCAACGCTACACGGCAGCTTCGCATAACCATCCGAGACTGGGTTGTTTGTGGTTTGTAACTGTGAATTTATCTCACTGCACTGGTTTCCACAGTTGGTGATGGGTGGTGCATCTGTAACTTACAGATGTTCCCATATTACCACATCTGGTGGTTCAGTTGACTAATCACAGAAACAGAATACAGTTGGAGTTTGGCATCCAAGCCCAGAGTTCATCACTCACCACAAACACGCGGCATAAACAAGTTGGGGACTGATGAGTAAATACCCCCCCAGAAACTAAGGTGGGTGCTTGGGTGGTGGAAGGGTGGGACAACAAGCAGCACTGCAGGTGAGCATAAGCACCGTCATTTAATAGGTGGAGGTGTGGCTTAAACTGACTGTGAGATTCTTCATTTCATTTATTTCTTTCACACTTGGTACAACAGTTTCCACAGTTAGTTCTTTCAGACAAACCAACCACACTGTCTATCAGTAAAGCAGGAAGTAGAAAATATTCATATTAAACCCCGCCCCCATCTACAATCCAACTTATTTTGCAAGCGGGCACCAAAACTCAAGGAACAAACTAACATTAACATTTATCCTAACAACACATTTCCAATCAGAACGTACCACTCCACATAGTAACAAGGAGAAAAGATGAGTAAATAAAATAAACAAGGCAAAAAATAATGGATCCTTATTAAATTAACTCCAATTTCATTCACATTCTTCATGTTGAGTTATCGTTTTAAGCATGTAACACTTTTTAAAACAATGTAAATTTATACAACTCTTTAAATTATAATGAAGAGACTTCCACAGTCGTATACTCCTAACCACTGGACTCATTAATCTTTGTTGTCCTAGCTAGCTGATGCTTAAAATGAAATTTCCTTCTGCTGTCTTCTCTCCTCGAACACGTTAAAAATACTCTTTGTAACTTAAAAGGCAAATATTATTTTTAGCCTTAAACATAATTAATAGTGTGCGTAGTTTCACTAAATTGCCTAATTTTAATCATTTCAATTTTATAAATAATTTATTTGTATGTTCTCTATATTTAACGTTATGAATCATTTGTATCACTTTCTTCTGTAATAAGTTTAGAGGTTTTGTAGTATTCTCATATGTATTCCCCCAAACTTCCACACAGTAACTAAAGTATGAGAAAAACAGTGAAAAACATAAAATGCGCATTGTTTTATAGTCTAATAAATCTCTTCCATTTCCCAAAATATAAATGTTTTTAACCATCTTCTTTCTAATATACTCAACATGTGATTTCCACGTCAAATTTTCATCTACTATTACACCCAAAAGCGAAATTCAGTAACTCTTTCAATCAATTCTCCATCAATGGACATAATGACTTCTTCCTCCTTTACACGATTGCCAAATATCATGAATTTCGTTTTTGTCAGATTCAAAGATAATTTATTTACATCAAACCATTTTTTTAATCTTAACATCTCAGAAGTCATAATTTCAACCAAATCTTTCAAATTCTCTCCAGAGCAATAAAAATTTGTGTCATCTGCAAATAAAATAAAATGTAACCTTTTTGATACGTCACAGATATCATTAATATATAAATTAAAAAGTTTAGGTCCCAAAACAGAACCTTGAGGAACGCCACATACAATCTTCAATCTTTCAGAGGTGTTGCTGAGATAATGTACATATTGCGACCTATTTTCTAAATAACTCCTTAACCAATTCAATGCCACTCCTCTCACACCATAGTTATACAATTTAGAAATCAAAATATAATGTTGTAACGCGTCAAAAGCTTTTTTAAATCAACGAATACCCCAACTGTATATTTGTTATTATGGGTTGCAGATGAAATATCCTCAATGAAAGTCAACAATGCTAATGCCGTTGATCTATTTTTACGAAATCCAAATTGATTTCCATTTATTAGTTGATTTTTTTCAATAAAACTATCAAGTCTTTGCGCAAAGAGTTTTTCAAGCACCTTTGAAAGCTGTGACAAAAGAGACACTGGCCTATAGTTGTTAAAACTATGCTTATCTCCTGATTTATATGAGGGTCACTTTTGCCACTTTCATTCTTTCAGGAAATACTTCTGATTGTAACGAGAGATTCAAAATATAGCAAAGAGGAATACTTATACAGTCTAAAGTCTTTTTAATTATAACCATGTCTATACCATCACAGGCAGTAGATTTTTTATTTCTAAAGTTTTCTACAATTGCTATGATTTCTTTTATGGTAATATCAGCCAAGAATATAGAATTAACCACTCGCCTTTCTCCTTTCCAGGCTTCATATTCTGGGTCGTCATTTTTCCTAATTAAATTTGCTAAAGTGGGTCCAACATTTACAAAAAAGGACGTGAATTCGTTTGCTACTTCAGTCTTGTCATCGACAACTTGATTATTCTTAAAGAAATAAATAGGCCGATCTGAGGGTGTGTTCTTGTTACCTAATACTTCTTTAAAAATATTACAAATACCAACTTATTTTTATAAACTTTATATTTCATTTCCGCATTCTTAGTTCTCTGTGTTATATAGTCCCTATATAAATTATTTTTCCTCTTACACGCATTTGCAAGACCCTTAGTTATCCAAGGTTTCATATTCTTATTCTTTTTCTTATACTTAAATGATACCAGTGGACAATGTTTATCATACAAGGCCAAGTAAGTATTTAAAAGCTCCATATGCAACGTCGACCTCATTAACATAATCCAGTCCACTTCCATGAGATCTTGTCTGAACTTAATTGCCTCGTTATTTCTTAACCTTCTGTGACTTATGAAACCAACTTCTTCCTTTCTTTTCATATTTAAATCAAAAATAAAAAAGATGGTAGATGATCACTTATATCATTTATGATGAGGCCACTCATAATATTACTCTCCAAACTATTAATGAAAATATGATCAATTAGTGTTTCTGATTTATCTGTTATTCTACTCGGCTTTATAATTAAAGGATAAAATCCCTTACCAAGTAATAATTCAAAGAATCTGACGCAGCCTTATCATTTGCCTCTTTACAAAGATCAATATTGTAATCACCACACAAACATACAGTCTTATTTCCCTTAGCCTTACTCAATGAGTCTTCTACTGCTTCTGTAAATAACTCAATCTGTGACCCTGGTTTCCTATATATGCACGTTACAATTATATTACTTCTTCTTTCTATGTCCAACTCCACTGTCACAGACTCCCTTACATCGTCTATAGCCACAGACATATATTCAACGTTTTTACATTTCAAATCACAATTAACAAAAAGTGCCGCCCCTCCTGCCTTCTTCTTAGTTCTGTTTGCAAAGTATAAATCGTACCCTTCGATACAGAAACCCCCTCTTCTCATCTAACCATGTTTCAGACGGAGCAATTATTTGAAACCTGCCTCTCAAACTATACAGAAAATCTTTAATCGAAGCAAAACGTCTGCAATGAATATGAATGAATGAAAATGTATTAGCTATTTCAACCTTATCCCTGAATTGCTCCTCTGTATAATATTCACATGTGACATTAATTGTATAAAGCACGTTCCTTTCAGGGCCAATACCTGCTTCAAAATCATGGTTTATGATCTGAGTCTATTATTCTAAGAATATCTATTGACCTCAAAAAAGAAAGGGATCCTTAACAATCGCACATTTATTTATCGACATATTTTAAGTTGATCTTTTCTTCTTCCATGTCCAATTTACAACTTCCTCTTGTCCTTTTCCACCTGAAGTAGCATCTGTTCTGGTAAAGGATGAACTAATTGTTTTTAAGCTCATAGCCATGATAGGTCGTAACCGTCTGCCTATCTTGAAATGTTATCTCGTATAAACGTCCAATTCCTCCAGATCCTTAATCGTTATAACCTTGGCTTCTTCTGTTGTTCCATTAAGTTTAATCATCACTTTACAGTTCCTCATCCAGGTTGCTTGAGTCTTTTTCTCCTTCCGTAATATGCGAGCTTGTCTCGCAATATCTGCATTTCTTTTTGTAAGATGTTCATTCAAATATACTCGGCTTCCTCTCAAAAGGCTGGACCGCCTCAGCAAGTCAACTTTGTGTTTACGGTTTACAAATCTCACTACAATTGCTGGAGGAGCATTAATGTGCCTTCTAGGAAGGGTATAGCATGCAGATATATTATTACTATGCAGGGGAAGTTTTTATTCAAGAAGAGTGCATCATTGGTTTATGTGATGAAGAGAAATGATAGATTCCTGGATTTATTAGTCAGATGCATTTCTTTCTTTTCTTTATTTTGTTTCCCCCCTGTGAGCTGTGAGTTCCAGTGTTCCTTTCCCTTCAGCAGTCTGCTTTGTCTTCCCTTTTTTCCTTGGATTTCCTTTCATGTTCCAGCCTCTCTTCTTTCCCAGTATCACTTTGGTCTCCCACGGTCTCTCCAGGTTTCTCTGAACCTTCTTTTTCACTTCCTCTGTCATGCCACCTGGCTTTCAAAGTCTGCCATTGATATTGTGTGTGTGTGTGTGTGTGTGTGTGTGTGTGTGTGTGTGTGTGTGTGTGTGTGTGTGAGTGTGAGAGAGAGATGAAGACAAAGGTAGCCTGCCAACAAAGGTAAAAGGCATTCAATCAGAGTGGAAACAGATTGGGAAGCTTTCCTGCCTGGGTGTGAATGAGACTGATTCAGTTAGCCAATCCCTGCTGAGCAGATACACCCGGACAGGAAGGGATCTGGCTGATAATGTGTTCGCTCGAGTTTTGGAGTAAAACTGTTCTTATTTTTCTGTTTGTTTGTTTTCTTTTTAAAAAAAACTTTTTCAGACCCCTTCTGACATATTATCTCTACATAATATTTTATCATTATTTGATTATTTAGTTTAAATCCATAAATTAACTGAAGTGAAACTTGCTGGCAGAAATTTCCGTTTCACCTTAAGTTGAGTAAAATTTTCCACCTTCAAATGTGTCGTCGTGTTATCTCTAAGGCACACAAGAATCTACTTGAAAGCAGCTAATGTTTTATAGAGCGTTACAAATAGCCAAATCAATGTCTCTCTAATGTTGTTTGAATGAGGTGGTTCTCACCAGCAGGAGGGGGAAATAGATTACTCTCGTATAGATTATGTGCCTGAGAATGAGCACATTTGTTAAGCACAGACAACATCCTCAAAGTCACCATGACACTCTACTCCTGTTCCAACAATAATTCATGGATTCATTACTAGAAAACGGGATAATAGTTAGACTCACTGTTTCTCAAACACCTGACAGGAGGTCATAAAGAGCTCATATGAGCTTTGTAATTACCACTGGTCGATTGATCCTCCTAATATTTCAGAGATGGCAGAAAAAGGCAGACAGATTAAATTAAACTGTGGAATTAATTAGGTTCATTTAATTGGAAGGATCAATTTTAGTACAACAAGGTGTCGATACAATAGCTCACCTCAAATTCAAACAGAAATGAGGCAGGTCGCATCGTCTTGCGTTTCACGCATGCACAGGACTGGAACGTAAGCGTTTTCGGCCGTTTCAATGTGGACGCACAACTCTGTGAAAACGTCTGAAAACGTTAGTGTGGACGTGGAGCGTTTTCAGGCGAAAACGGCATTTTCAAATCTACCCAGGCTAGTGTGGACGTAGCCTAAGAGGAGCATTCAAAGGCGAGCATCTGTTGGCCAGGCCTGTGTCCGTGAGGCTTGGTCGGGCAGAGAAAGAAATAATATGGATCCAACAACCTGTGGGCCCACCACCCACATGGAGGGGCATTGGGCTCAAGTGGAGTGTTAACTGGCTGGTATGCAAAGTTGGTGAGCTAGGCAAGTAGACCCTCAACACTGCAGACTGGTTTCTGGAACAAGGACCATCAGCTTGCTGGCAGGTAATGGTAAATGGACTGGTTCTTATATGGTGCTTTTCTACTCTGAGCAGTCAAAGCACTTGGCTAGGTAAGGAACCTGAGCTAGGAGGTGGAGTATTACCATCTATATCGTGGTGGGGGGCGGCATCGCGGGCATCGACACAAAAAAAAAAAAAATTGCTCGTACTCATGCTGCCCCGACGTCAGCCAGCGCATATCGGGAATGGCACAGGCACCGATCGGTTTTCTATCGCCCATTTGCTGTGAGCAAGGGCGCCCTGCGTTTGCGAGGTGCGCCTGCTGCTGGCGGTACAGGGAGGAGAGGGTGGGGCGGCGGGAGATTCTCTGGCTGGCTGGAGCAGCATCTAATAATCAACTCGCAAAATAAAACGAAAATAAAAACAAACCAACAAAAACACCAGACATCATGATACAGACTTATAATTTGCACCGATGTTTTTTCGAAATTCTGTACGCGAAAAGTGAGCGCGAGAGCCCTCGGTGCGCCTGCTCGCTGCTGAAGTCAAAGTAAACTTTATTGTCATCTCCGCTACAGACAGTCCAGCATATAGAGAGACGAGGCTCCAGTTACAGCAGTGCAAGTAAACAAACAATAAATATAAGAAGAGTAAGAAAATAAATATACGCTTTAGGACTCGGGGTAAAGGATCAATAACAATTTAAAATTTACAGTTTGATGATTTAAAGTCTCACACAAGCCGTCGAAAGGGGAGGGGCCTGCTTCCAAATAGAGCACATTTCATTCATAAATCCAAGCCCATCATGTATTCATGATTTGAATCCTGGGTTGTGTGAAATCCCAGAAATAAACCATAGACAAAGTGAATCTGTGAACTAAGGTGTAGGTTGTAGGGGATGGGTGTTCATACTGGAGTGCAAAATTAAAACCTATGGAAGATGGACAAGAAAAGTCATCAGGTGCTCAGTTTAGAAAAAAGAGAAAAGAAGAGGAGGAGAAACAACAGATGCAGGTAAGCAGATGTGTGATTGGATGATGGCAGGTCATCCTGAAACAATCAGAATCAGAATACTTTATTAATCTCTAAGGAAATAATGTGGGTTACAGTTGCTCCAAGAAGAAATGGTAAAAATAGTAACAATAACAAACTAAACTCCAAACATCACATTATGTTACAGATTTCAATATTAATTAGTCATCGTCAGTTGTTGATTTGTCTTGTTCTCATTGTATGACGAATTATGATGGCTGTGGTAGCCTTTTATGTTAATGTACAATCCTTAATATGTTCTGTGTGTGTGTGTGGGGGGGCCCAGGGCACCAAATAGGCTCGACCGCCACTTGGTACGGGGATACTCTCAAGCCCCCGGCTGAGAGCTCGTTGTGGAGTTTTCTCTGGGCAGCAAACAAACATCAGCTAGATGTTTACCTGGTATTCTTGGAGTCTTTAGGTGGGATCATGAAAGAGAGGAGCACAGCTGGCTACAGATCATCACCTAGTGCAGGGGTGTCAAACTCCAGGCCTCGAAGGCCGGTGTCCTGCAGGTTTTAGATCTCACTCTTGGTCTACACACCTGAATCAAATGATTAGTATCATTACTAGGCTTCTGGAGAACTTAAAGACATGTCAAGGAGGTCATTTAGCCGTTTGAATCAGCTGTGTTGGATCAAGGATACATCTAAAACCTGCAGGACTCCGGCCCTTGAGGCCTGGAGTTCGACACCTGTGACCTAGTGGCAAGTGAAATCTGATGGTGGGAAAGGTTGCCAGACAAACTTCGTACTCAGTACTTGTTTGTTTGAACTGGAAACAGCTGGCGGAAGCCCATGTCTGTAGGGTTTTTAGCTGCCACATCTTCCATCTGGCATCTTGTATCCGAAGGGAAGTTGAGAGCAGAGACTTCCACTGCTGAGGTGGTTGGCAGGACCTGTTGTTATAAGGTCATCGAGGCCAACACATCACCCTCATCCTCCAAGGGAAAGATTCTCCATGGTGCTGGAAAGGAGGCTCTAGTGGAGAGTTCGGATAGAGTTTTATAATCTCCATGTCTCTGTGGATTTTTTAGACATGGAGAAGACTGATGACCAGTTTCTCTGGGGGCAAGAATATGGGGTTCTGGGACCATTACTTCCACCAGGCCCGTGTATAACAAAAGTGAGAGCTGTCCATGTCTGTGACATAACATTAAGCATGTTTTCAGTTGGTGTTGGACTCCTTAATGGTTGCTCCTTCTCTATAATTCTGTTTGATTTTTAAGGACAGGATCTCAAAGTAGCAGGTGTGAGGAGGATGCTTGCTTTTCATAAACTGGAGGTTTGGAGGTTTATGCTAAACTTGGGTCGTCTTCATGTCAGCATTAATGCACGAATTGTCACGGTGAAGAGAGAGTTGAGCCAAAAGGCGAAGTTTTCAATTTATCAGATCGTCTACATCCCAATCCTTACTATGGCCATGAAATCTTGGCAAAGGCTGAAAAAGTAAGGAATGCAAGCACCCAAAATGAATTTCCTCTGTAGGGTGGCTTGGCTCAGCGTTAAAGACAGAGTGAGGACCTCAGGCATCCAGAGCTTGGATTAGAGCCTCTGCTCCAGTGTATTGAAAGGAGCCAGTTGGGGGAGTAGACCCAGAACCTGCTGGAGAGATTGTATATCTCAGGATCAGTGGGAAATCTATGTCAGGACTAAGTTGTAACCACAAAGCCTCTGAAAACATATGCTTAGTTACGGCATCACCAGATCTGCATCTCCGTACAAATGTAACTACACGTTGCATTGATGCAACTATTGTGATTGGCTTGTTCACACCCATCTGCTCCTCCTATGCATGTCTGATTACAATTAATCAATCAAACAATCATTGTCTCTATATAAGGAGTTATAAGGATTTCTGAAACTATCGGAATGAATGTGAATACACAGAAAAGTGAAAAAACTTGCTTGCCCTTAAAACCCGCCCCCCTCTCTCTCTCTCCCCCCAACAAAGAATAGGAGGAAAAAGTCCCAGACCTGGTGTTTTATTTGCAGTTACTGCTGCATATAAAAATTCGGGGCATGACCACAAGGTAATTAAAACATAATGCACCTTGCACAGGCATAAATGCTGTCGATGATGTCAGCCACTTGTGCAGGTGATACCACAGGCTCTAACTCAGGCCTTAGTCTGCCGCCGCTGCAACCTGGCTTTGGAAAATTGGAAGATAATCAATGGATGGATAACAATCCTAATTCCAAAGCAAAGCTGAATTATTTTCACTGTGTACATCTACAGTCACACACTCAAAGAAACTCCTCACTCCTGACACACACCAGGAAAGGTCTGGAGGCAATCCTTTTGTTTGATTCACATTCTTCAAGAGACTGACAACATGCTTCTTTGTTTCTTTGTGGGTCACTAAACTCACATGGAGGAAGCACTCCATCAGTTTGAGGCATTGAGGCAGAGCCGCTGAGCAGGTGGCTAAATTACAGTGTGTCACATGCTTCCAGACTCTATTCTAGCCCATTTAACTGACAGATACTGGGACGCTCAGGCATGTGCTTTTCTCACCCAATTATTAAGACGTTGGAATTTAAAAACTGGTCCCAAATGATAAAGATAACCCAACTCAAGAAGAGACAGGGCACTGCAAATGTCTGCAAACATGAGGATTGTTTGAGCTATCCAACACTTACTAAATCCGATGTTTGCAGAGTCTTTTTTCTTTTAATTGCTGCACAGCACAACCTATCCTCCAACGATGGTTCTATGACAAACACGTGGTGACGGTAAAGGGATGTATACAGTGTGTGCAGAATAAAGTGTATTCAATATAAAAGGTTTTATAATGGCTATCAATCGTAAACAACAGCTGCAGATGTTAAAAAAGAAAAGCGTACGGCTCAGTAACACTTTGCTATAACCCCTCACTTCTGTCCTATTTAAAGGACGTAACCCTGCTGTGGGACTTTGCCAGAGGTGCATCTCTCACCAAAACAACTGCAGAGCCACATTAGAGTACCCCCCACCCCCCAGTGCTCGGTGCTTTCTAAGCAAAAAATATGTGGTCCTACTAAAAATACCTGCTTTAAAATCATTCATGCCACACGCTATTCAGAGAGCTAATGCATACTCATGACCCTATGCAAATGTTCATCATCAGACTTTGACTAATAGGGAATTAATTAATGCAACAACGGGGAGCAGAGCCACAGTGTGCACTAACAAACAGAGCAGGGGCATGCAGGGAATCTAACTCTGATCAAAGCCCCTGGTTTACTTTTAATCTTAACAAAACATGGTTTTAAGTTTGCGGCAGATTGTTCCTGGTGCATAATTAAAGCTCGACTGTGACATTGCAGTAGTTTTATAACACAGCATCCAACTCTAAAGCATTTCAGCTGCTGTAAGTGGGTTGAGCCCACTGCAGCTGTCAAAGGATGTCTATGTGCCACTTTTTAAAGCCAGTGTTAGAAAATAGGATTGATGCCCTGGCATGTGTGGAACAGCAAAAACAAAAATAGAAGAGAATATGCTCACTTAGTTCTTGTCCAGTCGGTGGACAAATGCACAGCCTGCCTACTGCCTGACACTCCAGATGGTTTTGCACACAGAACTATGTGGGATGTTTTGGCAGGTAATGGGAGACACCTTTTGTCTATTGCTGTATCACAGGTGGCATTTAACCAATCAGATCAGCGAACCACCACCCGTGAAGACAGCTGGTGAATCAAACTCAGCTGAGAGAAGAGGGAAGCATGTTTTCCACTGAGGAAACGTTCATCTTTGTTTGAACCCTCTGTGGTTCTCATTAACTTAATATTTAAGCAGGGATGGACACTAATCTCTTCAGAAGCCTTCATGGTTGTTTTTAAAGGACTGTCGTCACACAGGAAACACACCTGTAGATGCCATGAGGTTCTGCCGCAAGCTCACCTGCAGAGACAACCTCTGGCTGTTGAACCATAACTTCCTCAGTCTGTGCAAGCAACTTTACAGAATCAATATCTGTAAATGTTACATGCATGCAGTGTTTCAGTACATACACTTATATATTAAGCACTTTGAAGGCACAGAAGACGAGGCACACACTGTATCAATACCCATCCCAACTTTTCCTTTCCTCATGTTCTGCAAAATCAGCTTATTGATGGAATATGTCAGTCTGTAACAGCAGTATACATCCAGTGCCCTATATTCATGCTCCCTGTGCAGCACAGCTCAGAGCTCACGCTGGCTTCACACACAGGAGAAACATGGATTATGGCACACAGAGAGTTTGAGACCATTACCACCAACAATGACTAAGTTGATTAGGGTTCCTTGATTTATGTGCGTGTTTGTCTGCAGAAATATATTCCAGTAAAACATTGGAGCCTAAGCTGGCTCAGACAAACGCACCAAATAAATCACTTTAATTAAGACTATTTTTGTCACTCCACAGTTTTTCCACCACGGTGCTCAGCAAAAATCTTGCACAAATGTCACCTCATTTTTAAAAACACTTCTTATGGGTAAAAGTTATTATATCCATAAGAGCTAAAGTGTGCAGTTCAACCTGCATTAATCCAGCTGCAAGACGTTCATATACAGGGTATATACTACTGGCTCACAACCTCTCTCTGACTGCATATATAGCATCGGCCATTTTCAAATGTTGCAGAGTTTGTGAAAGACACACATGTGTGTCGTTCAGCATTGCTCATTCTTCACAGTATTAAAGTGCAGAATGCTGGTTAAAAAGCAAAGACACAACACTTCAACGTCAGTTTTATAACATGCTCCTATTGTGCTGCAGTGTTGAACAGTTACAGGGTTAGCAGGTTGCTTTAGTAAAAACAGTGATGCCGTACTCCCAGGAAACTAAAACAAAACATTTAAAAACTACCCAGACTACTTTACGCTTTATGGCGTGTCATGACTGTTGCACTGCAGTGCTGCTGCTGGCACCTTGTGGAGTCACAGTCTGAGTTAGCTGCTGCGCTCTCACTGATAGAGAAGGATGGAAAACACCTTTTGTTTTGTTTGCACCGATAAATGCTGCTGCCTGCAAGCTGCAGTCAGAACATTATTCAGTTTTTGCTTCTATAGTGTAAAAGTCATATAGTTTCCTCGAATTATCACGATACAATGTGAAGGTTATACCAACAAACCCTACTATCCACACAACACTTCCAGTGGAAGCTGAGCTCAGCTGCATGTGCTGCGTAATCCTCTAAAGCATTACATTGCACATCTCTCCCACTCTGTTTCTACTTTGGAAGTGAACCTGCGCATCACTGTTTGGCCTGCAAAGACCAGCAGAGCTCCAAGAAGCCACACTTCGCTTTTTATGGTTTAATATGAACAGTAAGACTTGTGAAATGTAGAAAAATGGGTTTTAGTACTGCAACCTCACTCTTTCAGAGATCGGTGGCTCATCAGAAACAAAACAACTTCCTCATCATAGCTTTAAACAGACGCTTCATCAGTAACACACACATACGCGTTTATTCCGTGGACTTCTCATGAGGGAGTGACACAAGTCATTTCTTTATCAGAAAATGCAGAATGCTGCAATTTGCAAAGGAGAGAAGAGGCAGAAATCTAATTTGTCGCCCCACTGTGGGGTTTCTGACACACTTACAACGCTGCCACATAGAATGGGAGAAAGTAAATGCGACACACTGTGTAGTAAATAATGACAGGCGCAAAAGTCATCACCACTTCAACAAAGAATTACAACTTCTGCGATGCCACATAATCGAAACACAATTCTTGCATTTGTTTTTAAAAACACTGGAGTGGAAACAGAAAAATCCATCAGCCTTAAAAGCGTTGATTGCACACGTCTCCCTAACATCACAATAACACGACTACACAACAAACTATATTTCTTCTGTAAGATCTTTAGGAGATAGTAATGATGGGTCCTACAGCTCTGCTGCTGTGTGCCATCCATGGCTCCATTTATATCTTAATGTCAATAATTGTATTTATTTATTTATTATATTATATAACTGCCCTTCTATGCAGCCCCACAATGTTTCTGTTTCAGTGTTTCATGTATATCGTTCACTCACACATATGTATACATATATATTGCTTTTTATGTTTTTCCCTCGTTGTATATTGTTTTCTCTTCTCTACTTTTGCACCTTTGTGGTCCAGCTACCCAAATCTGCTGTGCAAGAAACTGCACAATGACAATAAAACGCTCTCTAGGACGCCGAGTCAAGAGCCAGCATGTGTGAGTAGCTCTGGGTATCAGAGAGCTGCAGGGTGTGAGTGAGTTTAGCCTGCTGTGTGTGCGGCTGCCTGTGGTGTGTCTGAAGCATACACGCGCAGGTATGGGTATATTGTATGGGTGTTGTAGTCTAGTTAGTTAGTTAAATAGTAAGTTAAATAACTGTTCATTATGACACATGGCTATAGTCACCAAGGCCAGGAGCATCGCTGCATTGTACATGTTTGTCCCCCAAAAAGACTTCTGCTTTCAGGGAATCGTCTCATGCTTCACTACTGAAATATCTGTCCACTGTTTAAACTGCGTAATACGTCAGTCAGCACACTTCTATACCCCCATACAGAAGGTCAGTTTGAGTGTGTGCAGCTCATAAATGTGCAGAATGTCTGCACGAGTTCTTCCTCAGGACATCAGATGTTTTTGAAACATGTAAATTATTTAGCCTTGTTTGCCGTTCAGCATCTTCTTCTCTGCTGCTCCGAGGGATCGCTGCGCTTGTCATCACCTATTTGATGCTGCCATCTACAGGCACAGCCCGGAAAGGCAGGCGCTCTGCTCACAACAAGCCCTGTTTGCCAGGCATTTGCCACACAGACTGAAGAGTACGAAGCTTTAAAGCTCAACCACAGTCGTACATTCAGCTGAGTCTAAAGGTACACTGATCCCTGAATAGACTGACAAACAGCAGACTCTGGACTCCACAGTTCAGAGGTCAGAGGGCAGGCGGAGGCAGTTCTTTAGGGGACTTTTGGGAACGTATGGGGCTTCACAACAAATATAGAAAAACACTCAGCAACTATGTGATGTTATTAGGGGCTCTTGTTTCGTAGGATTTCCTTTTCCTTCCACATGACCCCCCGCTGTTCTTCTTCTCTCTTCTCATTCAGTAAAGTCGTGCAGGAGGGAGGTTACACGGATGTCAGACATATATGTGCTGATGAAACCACCTCGTGATTTTTCCTTTCTTCTAACAGCTCTATAAATAGCACACAGCTGGTACTGCTTTCTCCATCTGCACTGTATCATAACTGCACCACTGGCTAATACACGTGTATACACACACACACACACACACACACACCCTTTGATTTTGCCAGCTGCACCTTAGCATGATAACGTTTCGATAGAAGTAAAGCCCTCTGGATCTTGCAGGAGATTCAGGCGTTAATAAAAAAACATAAAAACGTTACTTTGCTAACAAAAAGCAGATTATTATGCAAATACAAATCAGATGAAGATGTCACTTCTGTAAGAACACATACTGGGACGCAGAAATATGCATATGTAAAGTCTATATAGCAGTTCAAAGACTCAGCACACTGTGAGCCAAGGACAGGTAATCTGTAATGGCACATCCCAGCTCACAGGCTCATCATCATCCTCTGAGTTTAAAAACAAACAAAAACAATCCTCAACTGCATCCAAAGTAGACAAGAAGCTGGTCTGGGGTGAGATGCCTTGCTTGGTAAATGCAGCAGTCGGTAGCACAGCAGAACAACGACTCCGATGAGCCTGTCCTGCCTTTAGAAGTTCAGTACAGGTGTCTATTGCATCTTTTTAAGCAAATTACGTGAAAAAATACAGTTTTTCATGTGTGCAGAAGTACATGCTTATGCCTAGCCTGTGGACTGTTAGAAGTAAGCAGATTACTGGCCTACCACCTTTCAGCATCATCATCTCTTTGAAACTCGGTCAGTGGCCTTCACTCAAGCACTTTTTGCCCCGAAACACTTACAACAAGTGCAAATGGCTTGCAGGCCCTTGATGATTTATGCAGGCTGGCAAAATGTCACAAAAATAATGCCTCTGCTGGACATCGGGCACACTGCACATGGACTGTGTCCTACCTGTGTGACCTTCTCTGTGACGTTGTGTGTCCGGTCAATGAGTTTGCAGGGTGCTATGATGTCCATCTCCCCCGAGGGCAGAGCAATGAGTGGGTCCGGTTTGAAATCCACAAAATTGAGCGTGATCTGAGGGATTTTGGAAATGGTGCGGTACCGCATGAGGTCAGAGTCTGACGTGGAGTTCAGTATGTTCAACTTGCTGTTTACTGCACCTGGAAATATGCAAATGAAGTTCGACAATCAGGTAAGAAAACCAGCAGGAAAACATTTGATCCCACCTGCGCCTTCTCACCGGTGCTGCTGCTGGCCGGCCGGATGCTTGGCCGCCGGTTCTTCCGATCCCATTCCGGCCTCATGGCCTCGATCTCGTCTACGGAGGAGGCGCGACGCATGCTGTGAAAGCTTTCTCGCGAGCGGCTGTGCGACAGAGAACAGTTGGAGGCCGAGCCTTCGGGGTTGAGGCTGAGCCGGTGGTGGGGTGCTACGCAGGGTGTGGAATGGGTGAGGGGACCCACCAGGTGGGCTCCGTGAGTTTGATGTGGTGGAACGGCTACTGGAGGCTCAGAGCACAATAAGGTGCGTTGGTCTTCCTGGCGGTCTTCAGGCCAACTCTGTAGCGCTGACCTGGGAAACACAAACAACGAATATTTCCAGATCCGAGAGACTCCAGTGTCCTGGTAATCAGCCAGGACACTGGACATTGTTGACTGAAGTCAAAGAATTTCACAATGAGCTCAAAAAGGCCATAAACACGAGAGATGAATCCCTGTGACTGGAGTTAGCAGAGGTGATGAGGCACAGACAGCTGGCAGCTTTGCAGCCAGTGTCTGCAGCAACATGTAGCTTAAAGCTGAAATTAACTTTAGAGTGATTTTAGAATGTGAACATGTTCATCTCAGCAGTAATGTTGAAATCAAGCATCTACCTGCTTCCACTCAGCTTCTCCTGGTGATTTGGTGGCAGTGGGGGGAGGGGCAGAAATTCCCCCAGACCTAAGGACTCGGGGCTACGGTGGTCCTCTGGGTGTAGCGACACCGGCGTTGCTGTGGGGATGTGTCCGGCCTCTGCGTCGTCCAGAGAAGCTTTACTGTTGGACAGGGAGCGCAGCAGGGGGAGACGCAGCTTGAAGCCTCGTGGGCGACCTGGTGGTGAGACGGAGGAGGGATAAGACTATTAACCTGGAGAGTGACAGGTGCACCTCCAATATGGCAGAAATGGGTATTATATTAGAATAGTGAGACAAGCACAAACAGCTGGAGCATGTTTTCAGTGGTAGGCGTCATGCTAGGACAGAGAAAGAGCTAAACATGCATCAGCCTTCAGAATAAAGCTGCAAAACCAATCGACCAGAATGCAGGGGCAGCAACTCGGATTAAAATGTGGGCTTAGCCACAAAGTTATGAGATACTTGATTCCGGATATTGCTGTGTCCTATTCCAGATGCTGCTCCCCTGGGTTATCCCTCTAGGACATTAAGAGCATAGATCGACAGCTAACACAAATATTCAGGATTTACAAGAACAAAAGCATCTAATAATAGCAGGACCACCTGGTCTATCTGGAAGGCAGAATGAACAGTTGATCCAGGTGAAGCAAAGTGAGCATCACGTCCAATTTGGATTAAAAAACATGGGAATTAAATAAGCAGCAATACATCCCGAAAATGTTCCACACTGAGCCACAAACGACACTCACTCTACTTATACCTCACTAAACCAAAGAGAAAACACAATCAGCTGTGTGGAGCACGCTGTCTCATTGTGCATCACGGGCCACATACACAACATTGTGATATTAGGGGGGACACACAAGTGAAGCTGCCCTTTCTGTTCAACTACAAATTTAGCTGAGATGCCAAAATATAAGAAAACAGTTTTAATTTTTCCACATGCTAAACAAACGCTGCTGCAGTACAAGAAATGTGTCAGTGTGATTCTCTGGACTTAAACTATAAGAAAAAAATGGTGAAATGAAAGAAAAAGTCGTGGTAGCTCATCACCCCGACTGTACTGCAGTTACAGAGTAATTACAAATTACACATGTCACTTTTACATTAATGTTTTTTACTTCCCAAAGGGTCACACCGTCACACTTTCTGTCTAGTGGGCCAGATTTGAGTTTTTGCTGGGCCAACTCTGGCCCAGGGCCTTATGTTTGACACCGGTGGTGTAATAACAGAAACGAAAGCTGCATTCACATAAGGGCGTGAGAGATGCTTTTCTTGTCTTTGTGTAAACGGTGACGTTACAGGAAAAGCACAGAGAAGAACAGACAAACATCAAACGTTGCGCTCGTGGTTACCTGTGACGAGCCAGGTGGGCAGGCGGTGGTTCAGCTCCTGTTTGTGGTCTCGGAGAGACTCGTCTGTCATGACCTCGAAATTGAGGATGAACATGATCACCACGCCATCCTCGTTCTTCACTGGCACCACATCCACCATACACAGGATGCACTGGCCTGCAGGGGGCAGAGCAGCAGATGGGGCAGGTTACGATGGCATGCACAGGCAGCGAGGCTGGGTTTAAAACTTGATTTCAAATTACTTTACAGTGGTGGTGTTACTGGAGCAACATCAAAGCACAGATAAGAGCAGAATTCAGTCAGAGTTCAAGCTTTGTGTAATGACTTTGTGAACGTCTACATAATCAGTTTGTTGAATCGTGTGAGCGTCTCAAATGCATCCGTGCATCTCACACTGT
Source organism: Astatotilapia calliptera (assembly GCF_964374335.1). Taxonomy (NCBI): domain Eukaryota; kingdom Metazoa; phylum Chordata; class Actinopteri; order Cichliformes; family Cichlidae; genus Astatotilapia; species Astatotilapia calliptera. The sequence goes on from NC_137430.1 coordinate 3,554,411, forward strand.
GAATTACAAAGGCCTGCTTTCACACACACACACTCAAATATACTAAAGTACACGGTTCTCTCTCCTTATTAAATGTGCATCTGTGTTTAATCAGCTCACACACCATCTTCCATACGAGGGTAATCTGCCACACGAGTGCTAAAACAGCTAAGTAAGCGTGAAATGAAACCACACACAGGAGAGCGTCGCACAAACACAAAATAAGCTGCTATTCTGCTTTTGACACCATGAATGTGAGCTTGCAATTGCATTAACATGCATGTATACACACAGCAGTATCGTCATCATCCTCATCAGCAGCGTGATGTAAAATGATGATCTGACTGAAAGAAGTGAAGACAAAACTGTTGCAACATAGTATCAAAGTGGAGGAAATTCCAGGACATCTATTACACACATTCTGTGTACACAGTGAAATCTGTGAGTTTCCTTCTGTCCTTGAAAATGAGCAGAAACTCGACTCAAGTATCAGTCTGGCTAACGAATCTTATCTCCAAGCAGACATCCTCACAGACATCCCGAATATGACAGCACATAATACAAAATTACACATGAAAAACATTCTGAACTGAGTCAAACATATCAGTCCATCATATATGTAAATAAGGTTGTTCCACTTGGTTATTAAGAAAAGCTCAACCACACATATAAGATACTGGTTACTGAATTATGTGGCAAATGAGCACTGGGCCCCTATTCAAAGAAGACCATGAGATGCACACTGAAAATAAAACTGCAAAATATTCCAAAAACTCCAAATACATGATACATAGATGCATGCCATGATTCAAACAGTACAGAAAGTGGACATGTGAACTGTTTGTTTCTTTTCATGTTGAACAGAAAGGATTTAATTTTATTCTTGTTTTACTGAAAATGATCCATGAAGTATGTCCTCCTGTTGCACGCTGTTTAAATACATTTTAATCGGTTTTGTTGACATTGTGATTCGAAACATCACACCAGCAAAACCTACAGTGAAATGCATCCAGTCTGCAACATCAACTTAAAGTGCACGGGCGTTTTGAGAACTTAAGCTTTTTAGTTTTGCACCGTAATCCTTCTTTTCTTATCTGTCGCCTTTAAACATGGATGCCAAACAAAGTTTCTTTCAAATTCCCTCTCATACCTGATCTGCCCGTCTGCAACTTACCTGCAGAGTGATGGTCAGTGAGCACCCTCGCAAACGGAAGCTGTGGCAGTTTTCGCAATATGGAGCACTTGGGTATTCCGTGCAACCCAACGTGCAGGATCTACTGCATGCCTGCCTGACCCACCCACCAGCCTGCCATTCATCTCACATCATTGCTGGAGAGTAGGGCGAAATCCGATTGGACAACAGCATAATCCCAACACAGGAGGGGAAAAAATATGAAACCCAAGGGAAAGTAGAGGATTACACCATCTGGCCATATCAGCGACGCATATAAACATGTGCCAGTTTAAATGCGTGCTTATATGTGCACATGTGTATAGATGACCAGGCTGATGTTCATTCACAAGTCACTGGGTCGTGTCCATTCATGTCATTAACAGCGTTCCCTGTGCATTTGTAGCTTTTTTCTTCTTCTCTTTTTTTAATCGCTGAAGGTGTTGGAGCATCACCCCCAAAGCTGCTTTACAAAGCTCTGCATCCACGTGGCAAGGACAACGTGCACACAATCTAGAAATGTGAAAGCTTTGCTTTCCTCCGCAAGCGACTGTCCCGTGAAAAAGTGAGTGAGAAGTAAAAGATATTGCAGAGAATATGTCTGAGAAGATCTTTCAATAATGCTTCAGCTATTAAGTAATTTGAACTCTTTTATTATTTTTCTGAGTTAAATATGAACAATCATTCATATTCATTCACTGAACTGATGAAGAAACAGGATGGAGTGTGTCTGTGTTCGGGACTGGCACTGGGAGTGCACCAGCTTGGGCTTGTGTCTCCTCCAGCAGATTCTTTGAAAAATACTTGAAATTATAATATTATCAACAGATTAATGTGGATTAAATCTTTCCCTCACTGATATAATTACATTAGAGACATTAATAATCCGAGGACCAGGTCCTAATCTAATAGGAAATCATTACATGTCCCATGTTTGAGTCAGGATCATTCCTGTATACATGGGAACACTTTGGAAAGCTGGAAAGTTTGTGGGTGACAGATTTAGTAATATTTACTAATATGTACACTAACTAACATGAATGCACGCATGCACTGAAGTACAAAAGCAACCTGGACTCCCACTCTGGTTGCAGGGCCTCCTCATTAACACCCAGGAGGAAGCCACTGTGTTATTACTGTCTTAGCTGTTCCCAGGACTGCGCTCTTCTGGACAGAGATCTCCGCTGTTGTTCCCGGGATCTGCTGGAGCCACTCGCCTAGCTTGGGAGTCACCGCACCTAGTGCTCCAATTACCACTGGAACCACTGTTACTTTCACCCTCCACATCCTCTCCAGCTTCTTCAGAAGTACCCCAGCATTGGTACTTCTTAGGCTTCTCGTGTTCCTTCTTCCTGATGTTGCTGTCATTCGGAATCACTACATTCCGAATGACAGCAACATCAGGAAGATATATATCTATATGTACATAGCGCAAACCACTGCAACAGTTGCCTCAAGGCGCTTCGACTGTAAGGTAGTAACTCCATAGCATACGAGTGAAAACCCTGAGAATCACATGATCCCCATGAGTAGGCACGGGGCGACCACAAGAAGGAAAAGCTGCCTTTAACAGGAAGAAAGCTGACTGCAAAACCAGACCGGATGATTGAGCATGCATCAAAATGGGAATATGTTACCTTTCAAATCAAGTTACAGCTATTCTGTCCCTAGAAGTTGCTCTCTTATAAGATTTCTATTTGGATTTGCCACATAGGTGAAATTTCCTTCTGACGGATTAGATGTGACCTTACTCTAAGCCTATAAACCCAACCTGTAACAGGTGACTGTCCACCTGGTGGATGCTGACAGGTTTCATTGCTGTTTAAGGGTTTAGAAAATGTTAGGGGTAGAATCCGTGTGTGGTTAGGCACTCGGTGATGGTTTACATTAAACAGCAGATGCATTACAGCAGCGACAGATTACCACAGATATAGGTCTACATGTGCCCTACATTTTTCAGCGTGGTGCAAATGGAGGATTACGCCTACGTACTTCAGGAACATCAGACCTTTCTTAATGTTGACCCTCATACCGTCTCCGTCTACTGTGAAAGATTTCCTCCGAGAGCATCTGAAACGAGCTGAGCTCTGAGGTTAACGGGGCAAATGGCATTTCATCTAAATGCTCCGCCTGGATTTATTCCAATTCAACATGTTCCAGCTGATAATCTGATTCACCGTTGCTGATTTACAAAGCTCTAGGAGATTATTACAATGCACTAAACACATAAAAAACTGCACATGGCAGACCCAGGGATAGCCCAGCATCATACACAGCAGTGTAGACAACTACAAGGACAAACACTGTGAAATGTAACATTTAAAAGCTTACTTGGATTTATTAATCAGATGGATTATTTATCAATAAGTGAGAAAATAGTTCCTACCAATATTCAGAAAGGTTTTGGGGGACAAATTAGAAACGTATCCTTCCTTGTAAAGATGAATTCAATTCAATTATATGGAACCAAATCACAAAAACAGCTGCCTCACGGTGGTTTGTACTGGAAGATATACGAGCCCCTACAAGCTTGCACTGGTGACAGCGGGACAGCATGAACACAACTGATCTCTACAATGTATCCACTGCCAAAAAGTACCAAAAATGACTCAAGTGGTTTAGATCTATGTTTCCATAAACCTTTCGCTATGGCGATCTCCCACATGTGCGTACAGGTAGTCGACCAGCACTGACTGGTACGGACTTGGAGCGTAGTGGATCCTGTGGTGAAAACCTTGAAACATTAACAGTGACTGTGTCATTACGCTTACTAAAAATCCAGAGAAATACATGCACATAATGGACGAAAAGAGAAAACAATCAAAAATAGATGTAATGAAATGAAGCAAATGATTTATTTCCCCATTTGTATTCGCCATGCACACAGGATACTCATTTAATCATCATGACTGACGGCGTGGCATACAGTACTCTTCCCTGATAGGCTTAGAGGGACAAGGTAGGAAGGATTAACTGCTGAGGAAGATCTTTTTTCCAGCTTAGTAGGAGATGACAGAGGATTGGAGGACAGTAAACAGAGATTAGGCTGCCCTGAAGTAATCAGATGTGAAAACACACCTAACTGCGAAGGCCAACGCTTCCTTCAATGTTATAACTGCACTGAGTTGGATTAGAGGTCAGGGTCACTCCCGCTGCTGCGGAGCCCATCAGGCAGCTTCTCCCTTCTGTGCTGGGTGAAGGCAGTGATGAATGTATTTATTGCTTTATGAAACACTGCTCTCCGACATAACAAACGTATGAACTCCTCTGTACTACCACTGAATGCTGAAAGCACAGCCATGTAAGTTCTACACCTGCACTATCATTGGGACTTCAATGTAAAGTTCTGCATTGGCGCCTCCTACTGGACGACAGCTGCCTCTACACACAGCACAGCGCAGACGTCACGTATCCCTGTGTGCGTTTGTAGGAATTATGCTGACTGAACTCTAAACAGTGAGGTGCATCCCTGTAAGCAGCTTTGGCTCTCACACTTCTTTTCTTTTGTGTTCTTTTGAAATAAAATAAATATTTGATTCTAGCGATTTTTCTAAAAAATATTGGTGTTACATCAAAAAGATTTACAGATGCCACGGGCAGTATATTTTATTTAGCATAAAAGGAGCATGGAAGCACGTTAAAACTGTTTTCTTCTCGTGGTCGTGGTCAAATACAGTGCCGGTTACATAAGTCACAGCTGTTCCAGCCCTGCAAACAGTGTGGACGGGCTTCTGCCACAGTGCTGCTACAGTAAGTAAATAGCTGCATTTTCATCAGGACGGGAACATTGCTTCTCAACGCTGTTAGCCCGTGTCCACTGTCCATTAGAGACAACAGGATAAAGAACATGAATCTGTGAGTGCTACAGCGATGTAAGAGGATGAGCTCAGCTGTATCACACACACAGTGACAAAGTGCACATCACTGTTTAGCAGAAAAAACTTCACATGTTCGCTTCCACACAGATTTTTTAAAGGGTAGCTTCTGATGTTGCCGGTCACTTTCAGAACCCCCCAAACCCCACTGTCAGACTATACTGACAACCATATTTTCACAACTGCCCCAACATGTCATTGTTCTTATTTTTAGCTTTTAGCACCCACAGAAGAAGTGACAGGGTGAGGGAGTCAGCATGGGTTGATGGATATGCACTGCAAATCAAAAGAGAGCTGCAGAAAACGCTGCTATAGATTACATGTTGCTCTGGACTTCATTGTAGACAGCTGTAATCTTTCCTTTTCCTTGGCGGGGAGGAAGCAAGAGATTAGAGGGGTTCCTCTTGGACGTGGTGAGAAATGATTCTGATGATAAAGGCAAATGAAACAAACGCAGCAGGTCGGGCGGGAGGTTTTAACGAGCACACTCGGCACGTTGTACTGTGGAGGCTGGATCCTTACTGTATCCCTCTGTTCACTGCTCTGCATATAAAAGAGTCAGCGAACCACTAGGTGGCAGGGCACAACAACTGCTTTGGAGGAGATATCCATTCTCATAAATGCACACGCACCCACACACACAACCTGGCCTGCTGTATATATTACCTTTAGAAACAGAGAGGCATGGAACTAATCTGGCTATACTACACCGCCGCATCGAGCCTCATGCAGGTGTGTTATTGGAAAAGGGCTGGGCAGGGAGCTGGATGACAGAATGGAAAAATTAATTGGTGAATGGGCGCCTGTGTGTGTGTGTGGCTGACTGTCAGTCACACTCTTAATATGGTTCTGCAACCACACACATACACACACCTTCACCATCCTTCTGATCTTGGCCACCAGCTGTTCTCTGATATGTGATATAACATTACACAGCGATACTGATGCCACACGACTGACCCCTGCATCCATTTCTGGAGTGTTTTTGTATAAGAAGCAGCAGGAGGACAAACTAGTCCAGATAACAACTCATCAGCCTCCTTCATCTGTAACAGAGACAAGTAGGCAACAGGTGTGTCAATGTGGCGAAGTCCTAAAAAGGTGCGTCTGACTGTGCAGGTGTGAATGCCGTGAGCATTTAGAGGCTATACAAATATGTCCTATGAAGCCCATACTGAGTGACTCGGTCTGCCCCCTGTTGGTGGAAAATGAGAAATAATGTTGTGTAGATGTAGTGAGACTGTGCATATGATTGATGCAGTGAAGCTGAGGGGACCACGGTGGCTGGGAAGTTGACAAAGCTCCAGACTGACAGAGGGATCCATTACAGCGGCGGCCCGTCCCACGGGGCACCTGTCCTGGATGAAGCATGAGGTGTGGTGCTGTGAGTGGAGCTTGTTCTGTGGTGTTTATTAAGGCCCAGAAACTTTAAGATGGATTAGTACAACGGCAAATCTTCAACTGCGGGGTTGTTCCGGAAACGTAAAAGCTATTTGCGATTCAAAAACTAGACTCTAGAGAAAGTAATTCTGTGAGGTAAGGTGGAAATGATTTTACCCGTCAGGCGTTTTTTAACATTCAGAGACAGTTGCCACTGAGTGGCTCAGAATAAATGAACACAGCATGGATGGCAGACAGGCTTTTAAACATTTCAACTGCAATCTGATAAAGTGAGAGCGTGATAAAAGACAGAAGTCGCTACCGTTCTTTCCAACTGCCATAAAACCTCAACATTTGTTTAAGGGACTTGCTGTTTGAAACACACTACAGGGCCTCCATTGTTTTGACGAGAAAGCCAAAAAAGTATTTACATAAATCGGGAAATTGATCAATACGGTGTCTCCTAAACTCCCTCACTGCCATGTTATATTAGTGCAAAGACAACCTTGTTTCCAGATCTTTCCCAAGCTTCATTACAGCTGCCCCTTCACAACTGATGAGGTGGAGAGACGAGAGAACGAGAGGGATGGACAGTGTTGGACTGTTAGAACTGCTTTGAAATTCATATGAGCTGTTCGCACTAAAGTAAAAAGCACCATCACTTCATGTGGATATCCTCTCGGCGCCAGCGGCGGTCTCAAGGCTGGAGCTGAACAAAACACCCTGATAACGACTGTGTTTAGTCTGTTCTTCCCATTCCATGCAAGGCCACCTGGGTTGGCTGGAAGACTGTTTACTTAGCCTGGCAGGGCGAAGGACACTGTCTCAGCTGAACTCTGGACACACACACACACACATACATATACACTGATATGCACACACTCATCCCCCCTCCCTTTCCAAACGCCTTCGACGCTTATTCCCTTCCGATGCTGACGGTGGATCAAGGAGACCAGCGCACGCACCCCCGGATGTACTGTCTAAATCAGCTGTCTCTCACCCTTTACCCCCCCTGTTGCTTGTCATGTGTTTCTTTGGTGTATTAAGAGTTTTTTCATGTGCAGAGGTGTTTTTTTCTGTTCTCAAACTGATCTCCCTGTTGGAGCTCAGTCTGGGAGGAGTTATTTTTTCCTCCTTATCTTTCCTCATGTGGTGCATTTTCCATTGTTATACCTCTCTGACCTGTCTCCCCAATGTGATGTTTGTGTAATGTATGTATGGTCGGAGGGTAAGATGGCGCCGCCATTGCGTGCAATAGGTCGGCAGCCTTATGAAATTTCCCCGTGTGGGACTAATAAAGGTATATCAAATCAAAAATCAAAAATGAGGAGTCCGACGCCGACTGGGATCTTCGACGCTCACGTCTGATCACAGCTCAGTAACCAAGGAAAAGAGGACGTGTAATGAGGGTCAAAAGTTCACGGGAGAAACGTGCTCCCATCACAATTACTTCATGCCCGCTCAAAATACATTACACACAAACACACAAGCAAACACAGCATTAGAAACTGATTTATGCGCTCCACAGGTATCACCATCTTTGTCGCACGCATTGTGGATTTATTTTGAAAGCATTGCCTGTAAAGTGCCAGAGCTTCCTCTATAAATCCGTATCCATCAGACCCAGTGAGAGTAAGTTCAACTGGACACACTGTTATTAGGTATAACTTCAAACCTAATGCTTTTGCTTCTTTACTGTCAGATATATACAGTCAGAAAAGTGGATGCTCATTTTAAGTTCAAAAGATGAGTTAAGCACCAGTTTCCTTGAGCCTGCTGGGTCCCGCTCTGGGGCTACAGGAGCACAACATAAGGGTTAAAGGAAAGTGCCGCGGTCCACGAGGCCACATCCAGAAGCCAATTTACAGGTTAAGGTGATTTTATTGCTACTAAAAGCTGAAATCTTTAAGCCGGAGTGAACAAAGGCCAAAATAATAAAGCAAACAAGCTATTCCAAAAAGGGAAAACCAAACAAAAGCAGCACTACCCCCAAACTCCCCAACTGAATAAACAAGAGAAAAAGTACAGAAAATAATAAGGCAGGTCCCCTCTGCTGCTTCAGATTATCTACAACAATATACTTAGCAATTCTCTGAAGTCGGACATGCAAGTTTGTCATAGATGGTTTGCAGGATAAGGAGGGTCAGCAGCTGCTGCTTGATGATGGAACCAATCAGCAGCTGGCAGCTCGCCAATCAGGAAGGACCTGCAGAGACTCTTAAAGGCACAGGACACACACGGAACAAAATCCAGCCACTGTGATCCAAAAATACGGCAACACAGCCAAAAGCTCAATTTGAAACTTTTTTTTCTACCGTTGGCTTTGATGATGTCAGTGAAAACAGATATCCCTAATGTTGTGACTGATGTGAGCACATCAGGCCCATCTACCAACAGCCTGGGTTTCCATCTTTTTACACAGTTTCCCAGTAAACGATAAAACACGTGTTTATTATAAGATATTACTGCTGCTGCTGTAAAGTCCAAGAATGATAAAACATGGAGCTGAAAATAAGCAGAATAGGTGCTTTTACTACAACTTGGCATTTGATTGTGGCATCTATGGAGAATGACTTCATTTTGGAGCCAACCTTGAATAGATATTCACAGACGTGCAGTTTAAGGGCGACTGTTTTAGTTCCATATTATAGCTTTGGAGTTTACCAAGAACAACCTAAGACAGGAGCACTGAGACCTGAATCACCCAAACACAGATCAGAGACTAAAGCAGTGAGAGACCATCAAATCACAAACACCTCAGACGTGTCATTTGTAGACGCTGAGAGCGGCTTTTGCCTCGTCTACACTGCCGACTGCAATTTGAAGTTGTGAAAACAGTGTACACAGCTGTACAGCAGTTTCCCTCATGCCTACTGCCTGTTGACACGTACATCAATAGCAGTTTGTCAGTCAATACATTACAAGTGATACCGACACAGAAATGAAATGTCTGAGGGAGATACAGACACAATATAAAATGTGAAGCTGTGCGTCTGAGGCTCCAGGATGTGAGTGCCTTCATGCTCAGTTACTGTGTGTGACAGTTTAAGCCACCTGAAAGGAATCCCAGCCAAGCTGTGGACATCTCTCTACCAGAGACACTGTGTGAGACGGCGGTGTCAAACATCTCACCCACAGCTCATGTCACACACAATGTGATTAACAGATTACACGTCAGCGCCAGTGTGCAGGCCTGTATACCTGCAGCATGTCTGTTAAGTGAGACAGCACACGTGTATGCAGCTTCTAATAGGTTACATGTCAGGAGGGTTTCAGAGCAGCAGCACCTTAGAGGTCAGACGCTGAGCTCCAGCCTTCAACCCGACACCACACCAATGCACAGAGTGAAAGTACACACTCGCTTCTAATTTTCACAGCAGATTTCAGAAAGTGAGTTTAAATTAAAAACGTTACACGTCAGGAAACAGTCTCTTGCTTTGTCTGTTACAGTAAGTTCCCTGGAGCTTTGTGAATCCCAGTCTGTGCAGCTCTTTTTGATTGCGTCATGGTGCATACAGTACCTCGTGGTCAGTGTGCATGCACGACTGCCCCATGTTATATGACCATTATCCATACTACAGTAGGCCACACAACCTATTTAAGCAGTACAGCATTTATCTGCAGTTACAAATGCATCATGCTGTGTGTATACGACCCAATGAGTGCTGCATCAAATGAATATGTAAATACTGAGCCACATTCTTCAGTGAGGATTTAATTCGACATGTTGTTGACTGCTTAATTAAAGGGCCTTGCACCTCTATCGGCTTGCCACACCAATCGGGAAACGCTCACTGAGAGATACTGGATGTGACTATTCTCTGGAAGAGCTCCTCCAATTAGAGCGACTCTGGAAGTGAGCAGGACTTGTTTCACATGAGCCGCCTGCAGTATTCTTTATTCTTCTCCAGACGTTTCATGCGCTCACCCTGTGTTAGCAGCAGGCTGCATGTTTAAGGACGCTACATATTTGCATTTGGTGAGAAAATTGAGGGAGGAAAGCAACAGGTCTAAACTATTTACCCATATGCCCTAAAAGCTGTCAACATCAAGTCGAAGGCTGTCAGTAACATTCAGTCAAACATTCATGAAGGATATTACACTGGTAGGAACTAAGAAACTCTGGGAAACAGCAATGCAGAGAAGGGTTAGATGTGATAGTCCTTCAAGTCCTGAACTTTCTAA
>NC_137430.1:3570000-3677500 GCF_964374335.1 Astatotilapia calliptera
GACGAGTGATTGAGAGAGTGAGTAAGAGTGTGCGAGAGAGAAGGGCATTGGAAGTGTCAGTGAATTAGCTTTGAAAGAGCATGTGTGTGTGAAAGAGAAAAAGGGTGGAGGAGAGTCTGTGAGAGGGGGAGTGAGTAAGTTTGGCAGCGAGTGAGGGAGAGGGATGACCAGCAAAAGAGGGAGAGGCGCTCTGTGCCCATGTGTGTTATGTGAAACATTCATCTGCAGGGTTTGAGAGTTATCCATTGGACCACAGACAAGGCACCGGCCAACTACATGACAGATAATGCACTTTGCATAATGGCTAGGATATCAGCATACATTAGGCTGACACACACAGCAACCTAATACAGCCGGGCTTAAATATTTAAGAGGGGCTCGTGCTGTGTCGTTTGGACAGTAGACTTCTCTGTGTGTGCGTGTGCGTATATCATTGTGTGTTTTGGATGCAAGACAAATGTTTCCAGCCCAGGCCATGTGGAAAATTGCCTCCTCTCTTCCAATTACATAGGGAGGAAAAACCTCCTCAAGCTTTCTGCAGCCATCTCTGTGCACAAGACACACATGTGAAGACATGCCACCAATACAGGCGCACTTAACATCAGTGCAGACTATTTGTTCAGATTTAGAAAGGCTGCACAGATGCTCTGGAATCAATACTGTCATTCAAACTCAAACATACTGGCCACTTCCATGTTAAATGGAAATGTGCTGTTTGAAAGACTCAAGTAACACGACTGCCCTTCTATAGTGAATCAAGTAAATGCTTCTGAAGTTGGTATATACACTGCACCCAGAAAGGATTCGTAACTTCAGCTGTGTGCCTTCCATGTGTGTATTAAACAAATTGAATCCGTTTTGGCTGTAACATGACGCGCTGTGGATACTTTTCATCGACTCTTGGGCTCTTCTAAAAGTCATTTAATCACTGCACTGCCGATATCACCTCTGTCACCATCGATTGACTTTGCAGCACGGCGTGCTAAAGGCCATCTTCAAACTGTGTGCTCTGAAAGCTCCTTTGAAACCCGTGTGGACCGTGGAGGCGACAGTGACGTGTGCTCATTTCTCCCTCATATTGATTTTAGCGAGTACAGAAGCAAATGAAAAACAGAAATCTTCAGTGCAGTTTCAGTGTGGAACTGCAACAATGACTGGCTTATCGAAAAAGTACACATCAACGATCAGAGCAGAAGGAAGATGTTGGCTCATTAGCATTGCACACTTTTTCTGTTGTGGAAATGTCAGCATGTTCCCGGGCTGCTTGGTTACTCATCTCATCACCATCACTCATCAAGACAGTTAAACATACTGACACGCAGTTCTTGAGAGTGGTGCAGAAGCTAATTGGCCTTTAGCCATCTGACGCGTTTTGTGTAGATTCAAAAAGGACAGGTCAAAGAAAAGAGGAAGAACAAACATTTGAAATATGTATATTTGAAAAAATAAAAATCAAACTCACACATTTGTGTGATTCCAGCTCAATACAATGTGACAGCCAGTGGGCGGGTCTTCTTTTCCTGTTTTTCTGTTGCCTGTCTCTTTCAGGTATCTGGTAGGTGGAGTTGACCCAATTATAGATGCAGCCCAGTCCCAGTGCATTATAAAGCCACTTTGACTGAACCTCCATCCCCCCGCCTGTGGCTCATTATGCCCCCTTAGTTATGTTCTTTTATGGCTATCATACCATTTAATGTGTGTTTGGGTTTCTTTACTTTATTTTATTAAAACATCTTGTGGCCTGTAAGAGCCTGTGTGTGGTCTCCCACTTACTTGTCCCAACAAATACATATTTAAGTACATGAGGGTGAGGTTTCATGGACAAATACTCCACATTTCACAAGAAATGAGTTTAACACAATCTTCTACTGAGTTTAAACACAACCATGTTACCTTAGTTACTGTAGTATTACTGCTGCATTGTAAAATGTATGGTGTTGTATGACTCAGTGGCCTGTTAAGCTTGCTTAGTTATATAACTAAGGAGTTATGTCATGTCACTTCAGTCAGCAACTGAGTGGGATGAAGAATGAAAGAGTTAAGAGGAAGATTTGTGCTGGCTTCATAGAAATAGCAGTAGAGTCCAGTAAAGAAGTGGCGAGGACATATTGTGACACTTGTATTTATCAGAAGGAGCAGAGGTACATTTCTCTTGTCACTGTTTATTTTCAGCACTGTTATCCTCCTTACTTCCTGTTAGCCTGCTAGCAGTAATTATAGAGCTGGAAAGTTACCTCTAAATCTCTATGCTGCGAAGCAACATGAGTGACACTTGTGCTCTCTGAGCATTAAGTTTCTGTTATCAGCAACACCCACAGTCTGGATAGTGTTGCAATGGAAGGCATCCCTGTAAGTTTCTCCAGTTCCACTAAAAACTGTATTATCCATCCATGCATCCACCCATCCATCCACTCATCCACGCATCCATCGTGCATCATTCATCCACCCACCCATTGATCCATCCATCCATCACCCATCCATCTATCCATGCATCCATCCATCCATGCCATTTTATCCAATTCAAGTTTACGTAAATCTGGATTCTACTTCAGCTGTCACGGAGTGAGAGGCAGGGTACACTCTGTGCTGGTCTTCAGTTGATTATATAGTAGAATAAAAAATGTTAGCACTTGTTGTGAAGTGTCACTTAGACCGCCTTCAGTAGCTGAGTTGTTATCAATTCAATATCTTTACATCACCCATTAGAATATACAGTGATGTGAAAATAGAGAACAGAGGAGAAAAGAACAACTATTGTGCCTTTAAATGAGAGCAAACACAGCAGAGCCTCTCAGACTACACACTAAATTGGGCCGACCTCCCTATGAGACAGTTGCAGAAGAAACACTGATGACAGCACCGTGTCAACAGGCAGGAGCGCTATCAACACTTCTACTTCCAGACAGACCAAAGAGTACAAATAGGGGCGATCGTGGCTCAAGAGTTGGCAGTTCATCTTGTAATCGGAAGGTTGCCGGTTCGAGCCCCGGCTCGGACAGTCTCGGTCATTGTGTCCTTGGGCGAGACACTTCACCCGTTGCCTACTGGTGGTGGTCAGAGGGCCCGGTGGCGCCAGTGTCCGGCAGCCTCGCCTCTGTCAGGGCGGCTGTGGCTACAATGTAGCTGCCATCACCAGTGTGTGTGAATGGGTGGATGACTGAATGTGTAAAGCGCTATACTAATACAGGCCATTTACAAATAAGAAGGACCTGTCACATGTTGCACTCATTTTATGAATTTAAAGAACGTTCAAAAAAATGCACAAATACAATCTGTCAGTGCCTAAATGCTCACAGTTTGTATGTAGCGCAGTACTATTTAAAACGAGCAACAGCTTTTCTGCGCACACTGCTTGCTTTTCTCACATACATTTTCAGTCCGGTCCTTATACCTGACCATTTTCAGAGGATGTGGTCTTTGTTTTGCCAAACACTGGTGTATTAATGATTCAAGCATAGAAAAGACATTTAATTCCATGGATGAACGGTGTTTCAACATATAAGAGAAAACTCAGCAAGAACTACTTTTGGTAGCTGGACAAGTGGAGGACAAAAAATTCGGCAGACCTAACAAACGATCCGCAGCAAACTGACAATTATCTGAAAGTCATACCCTTAAAGAAACAGGAAAAATCCAGCAAAGACCTGACACAGGATCTGACAGATGCATCTGACCCTTCTGTTGATCCAGCCATTCTTTAGGAAGTGAAACAGGGAGAAAACACTGAGCTATACCAAATTCCACAAAAAGCAGAGTGAAAGATCAATAGTCCAAATTTGAAAATTTTGGTACAAATTGTTGTGAATATGTGTGAAAAAGTCAAGTGAGCAGTACAACAGTGAGCTTATGCATCCATCTGCATAACACAGCGGAGCCTCCGTAACGAGGAGCCCAGATTTCAACATTCCCGAAGCAGTGTGAGAAAACAGAGACAGCCACAAAAGATCACTGAATGTCCTTCAAGAAACTTGAAGGACCAATTTTGAGACTATATGTAGAAGTTGAAAGAAAACTATGAGAGTCCAGACTGTGTTGGTCATATCTAGGGCTACTAGTCGACTAGTCACCGATTATTTTTGCAATTAGTCGACCAATCAGATCATGCATCCATTGGACGTAAAATGTACAGCTTATTGCACCAGCAGCATCTGCTCTTATATAACTATCATTAGCTTACAGCTTGAAGTGTTTAAGGTATGTGCTAACTAAAAATAAAGACAGGATGATAGTTTATTAAACTTTGAATGAAATTTGCAGATTGTTTAGGTGGAGTTTAATAAACTCAGCCGTCTGCTCCTTGCTATCTAAAATATAACAGGACACCGGAGTAAATTCTCGAGCATCTCACACTTCTGTTTAATCAGTTTTCTGTTTGAAGTTTATTCAGCTGTGTAAAAACTATAACTTTAATCTCAGCCAAACCGATTTACTCACGAACTAATAAAACACTGAAAAAAACCAAACAATAACATTTTTAAGTTATCTAAGTAACTTATATATCATGTTTAACCTGAGTAGTGAAAGACCGCCAGGAGTTGTGAACAATGTGGAACAATGTGCCAGGAGTTCGCTGTTCTCGCTGGTTCTCGTGAACCTTGACCTCCCGGCTAGCTATCGAGCTGGTGGGTAACAGACGTCTCCAAATACGTCGGAGCACTTTTGCAAATATGTGATGTCTTGATAAACCGAGCAGATATTTGAAGTTTACACAGCTACATTCTCCCCTGAAAAGATCTTAAAAGTTTATTTTGTGACCCAGAAAGAGTAATAAGTGTAATATTAACACTAAGTAGCTGCCGCCATTGTTGGAGTAGGAAAACTGGAATAAAACTGGAATTGGCTGGGCCACGCTATGAATTCTGGGATAGGTTGGGCCACGGAGGGTACACCCGACCCATCCTTCAAATCTTGGAGGAGTCTTCAAATTTGGACAGCCTTCGTCGCATCGTGATGTAATCGGCCTTCAAATGCGGCCTTCGGGGTTTAACAGCAGCTGGTACATGTACATGCAGTGCTGCCATCTTCTGTTTCAGTCCGTTATTACACTCTTAAATCCTACTACTTATTCCTGCGTCTTTCAGGATCTTACAAAGCTTCCAACGACGCGTCGACTATTAAATTAGTCATCGACTAATCATGGCAGCCCTACTCATATCAAATACTGACTTTTAATCTGATTTGAATTGTAAAGATCTGTTTTGTATGGAGCCCCGCAGGGGACATGGGAGAAAAAAAAATTAAGACGGACTTTTGCGAGATCTCGCAAAACAAACTTGGGATCTCGCAAAAGTTTTGCGAGATCTCGCAAAAGTTTTAGCCGCATTCTTCGGACGCCGGCTCGAAGCCGACCGGGAGGTCGAGGCACGATGTGCGCGGTGTTCCTCCCGGCTGTAGTAGGTCTCGACATCCCATTAGCTTCGAGCTAACGGGAGGTCGAAGGCCGAAGAATGCGAGATCCAGAGTTTGTTTTGTGAGATCTCGCAAAAGTCTGTCTTAATTTTTTTTTCTCCCATGTCCCCTGCGGGGCTCCGTAGTTTTGACCTTATATACTGCATTTCCATTTATGTTGGCACATTTCAATAAATCGCTGCACCGATTTCCCTTTTTGCTCATAAATAAAATGATACGAGTTGTGGCTCAGAACTTTCCACAGTATTGTATATACTGTACAGTGCAGGTAGATGTACTGTTGCTTAGCAGGTCTAACTGG
Organism: Astatotilapia calliptera; assembly: GCF_964374335.1. Classification (NCBI taxonomy): domain Eukaryota; kingdom Metazoa; phylum Chordata; class Actinopteri; order Cichliformes; family Cichlidae; genus Astatotilapia; species Astatotilapia calliptera. Next base: position 3,575,711 of record NC_137430.1, read on the forward strand.
GATAATAGATGGTTCTCACAGTTAATGCAAATCTCAGAGGAGGAGACAGTACAAACATAGAACAAAGCCCTGGGAACAGACACAGGCTCACTGCAATATATATACCTCCAGCTCATGCAAACACTGTGAAGCATCAGTAATGTTTGTAAAAAGCAAAACAACACATAAACTGTCCCTGGCCACTGTAGTAACTATGGCCTGAGAGTCCATGATGGATCGCACACATTCACAGAAATCCATTGTCTTTGCTTTACTAGTGCACACTTCACTGAGAGGAGCCAATGCATCTTATTTATGACTTGAAGAAGACTGTGTAGTCAAGGCAAGCGCCTTTTTTACACCACTACAAAGCACAAAGAAAATCTTGAGCATTTTTGCAAGTTATGAAGAATATACAGTGAAATAAGCTGAAGAGGAACACTAACAAAAACAAAGGAGACACTGGAAGATTCATAAACAGGATAATAATCTTTTTATAATCCAGAGATTAAAGTAAGATTTTGTTAACTAATGTGGGGGTTTCTGTTGAAAGAACTTCCTCTGAATTTCCTTTGCATGTGATTTGTGGTATTATTACTCGAGCTGAAGTTTTCTGACTACATAAACAGCATGATGGGCAACACTATTTGTATAACACCAACACTAGGGCTGGGCGATATGGCCTAAAATCCATATCGCGATATAATTTGAAGCATGTGTGGTCACGATATATATTGTGATATACTATTTTCTTCTGTATAACGTATTTTCCACACTATAAGGCACACTTAAAATCCTTTAATTTTCTCAAAAATTGAGAGTGTGCCTTATGTATGAATTCTGTTTGTGCTTACTGACCTCGAACCGATTTTGGCTGCAGAAATCTGTCAAAAATGTTTTAGTACAACTTTGGTAAGCCGCACTGCTTGATGGATTGTCAGAGCATTACGGCTGCCGTAGTGAGGAGCTTCGCGGAGTAATCTGGGTCCAAAACTCCGTCTGCTTCAGGTCTCAAAGTCAAAGTTAAAAACGGTCTAAATTCTTTCATCTTTAATAAAATGATCAGCGTTGCTGCTTTATCAGGTGTAACAATTAAGTTTAACATCCAGGCATCCATGAAAACAGAATTTATTAAATTTAACGGAGTTAGAAGTTAGGACGAAGTTAGCTCGCTAGTTTCCACCTAAACATTTCATACCATGTTCTGACTGAGAGATTTTTGAAACTAATTCAAGCGTACAGCTCTGCTACCACTTCCAACATAAATGAAGACAGAAAACTAAACAGCAGTGACGTTTGTAGGGTTACTGAAGTTGGGCTAGCTGGTATATCATGATGTGCTACGTGATTGCTAGCGACACAGCTATGTTAGCATAACATTAGCATAGTGAAGCTGGAGGATGAACGCCAACTTTTTTTCCACTCGATAAAAGTTAGCGTGAGGGATTCTGTATGAACAAATGCAATCGCATAGCAGGATGCTGTACACGGGCCAAACTTCAGTCAGGAGAACAACTGAGATCATTCATCCACAATACGAGGTTAGTTATTAATATACTGCTGCAACATGGGAACAGAGCAGCTGCCAGAGAATTCAACATTAATGAATCAATGGTAGGGAAGTGGAGGAAGCGCAGTTTTTGGCTTTCCCCATATTTCAAGAGTGCTTCATCTCTTTGCTGTGACTGTCGCCCGCCATAATTTGCAGATGATAATGGTTGTAGCCGCTGCGATGCTTTCGACCAAAACAGGCGCAGCTTGATGACATCATCAACATGCGCTATCGCGATAGAGCGGTGTAGTCAAAATCTCTATAGTTGGCCAAATTTATATTGTTTCTATCGTATATCGTTTATATCGCCCACTCCTAACCAACACACACACAACTGCCACAGAGCCAGCGTGCTGCGTGAACAAGCAGGTGGTTCTGAACAAACAACAGGTGTTTGAAATGAAAAACGAAGCAGCAGTAGCAGGCAGTGATACATGTTTATGGTGGAGTGCAACAACAAAGACTCAACTCAATGGGTGGAACATGAATAAGCACCATTCACCTTTCTTTTCCCCCTCTCTGCTCATTCTGCTTCTTTTCCATCTATAAAAACTTCTAAACCCTGTCGTAGGCTCCCTGCGCTGGCTAAAAATGGCATGGCTGGAGCTGAGTGACCTCACCCTGACCATGAACTTCCCCTCAAAGAAAGGTTTATTTGTGGCTATGCATTTATCAGGGGAGAGGTTTAACCTGAGTCTTGCATATAACCACAAAACATTTGGTAATAGTCGTCACCCCTGTAAAACACGGGCAGCACATCAGTATTTTGAGGCTTGATGGGCTCATCATTAATCTGCTGGAGAGAACATGATGATGCAGCCAGTGGGAGGGCACATATCTCATGCAGCTATTGGTAAGGGCTTGCTCCCTGACAAAAGAAGAGGCTATTAGCAGGTGAAGAGGTTTGACATCTTCATGAAGCTCAGGCCCATAGCAATTAAACTGTTATTACAATGTCAGTGATTGTGCTATAGGCTATCACACTTGCACTGTCCCCAGATATATACAGAGGCAGTAATTTGATCTAAGCAATTAGAGGGTGATAGCAATGCTTAGACCAAGTGCGGCTGCACTTCTGCTCCTCCTGTCCCATTTTTATCCTGCTCAGCCCCTCCCTCTCCAGGGCCCAGCCATCAGTTTCACTCCCCTTCCCGTCTCTCTTTCTCTCACCCCTGAGTCCTGTCTCATTGACCGTACTCGTCTCCCTGGATTCCTGTCTTAGTCTCTCTCATGTCTACTTGCTTAAGACAGTTTCTGGGAGACATTTCTCTCATTAATTGTGTAACCCCTCCTCTTTCTGTCTTTGACTACACCTGAAAAGGCTTCACTACACTAAGACTTTTCAAAATGTGACCGTCGCTTCTGATAAATGCAGAGATCAGCTGCTTTGCCTCAGAGCAGAGTTACGATAACTTCTGCTGTTTTCCTTTCAGCCTTAAAGCTCGACCCTGTAGTTTGATTCTTATGAGGATTTGAGCACCAAGGTCAGATCTCAGGCATCCTACAGCTGACATTCCCGACAGAATTACACAACGTTCCTCAACATTTAGTGTCCTCCGTGTGTACATTATCCTAGATTCACAACTGCATCACCTCCACCTCAGAGTCATGTCACTCATTAATCAACTGTTTTAAGGCATGAGTCTTAAGTTTGAAGTTGTCTTACAGGCACAATTCAGTTATAACACCCTGCACAAAGTTAACCAAATAACTGAAAATCATTGCAATGACAAATTTACGAAAATAATAGCATCAAAAGCAAAACATCTTCAAAAACAAATCTTTAGTTAACATGTAAAGCTTCATTAACTTCATCGCTTCTTCCTTCACTTCACGTTGTTCGCACAAAGCCTAGATACCAGCAGGGGACTGCTTGGCAACCACAAGGAAGTCTGCAGGGAAAAATTCCCCAATGAATTGGTCACACAGAGGTACACAACGCTGAACTGAAAACCTCCTTCCAATTGTTTTTGTCGTGTAGTTGATTGCTGTGGTTGCCCATACCTTGCATGGAGGACACCAACTTATCTGCAAACACTCGCTAACTACTCGCTAAGCGAAACTGTGAAAGAGTGACACAAACTGGAACCAGTCCATTAGTTAATGTTGGATAGTGGCTGTTTGCAGACAAATCAATGTCTTACACTGTTCCAACTGAACCATTTGCAAGGTGAAATAAATACTCATTTTTTCTGTAGCTACTAGAGGTTGCCAGATGGTCACCAGCCAATCTCTAGGCCTGTGTAACTGGAGTCTTTTCTGGGATTTACTGACCATAAAAGCAGGAGCAATTGCTACTTAATGTCAGACTGTTCTAGACACCAGACAGGAATATTTGGGTTAGCAGGAGCCTTTAACTTCTTGCACTCAGCTAGCATATAATGGACCAGTTAGTCATCTAACAGGAGATTGCACAAACTGATGTAAACCCACAAATTTACTACGTAAGGACTGCAACAAACCTGCATGATGTAAACAAAGCTAAGACTTGGTCATTTGTGATCACTGAATTTCAAATTATAGCCCCTTCAGACTCACTGAGACTCTGTTAAAGTAACCACAGTCCGCTGCATGACTCTCACATATTACTAAATAATGTTTAATGTGTTTACACCTTTTCAGGAAGTAGACAGAGTTGCAGGAAGGCCAGTATGACATGGTCTGGGGCCAGGTGATGAATGAAGACTATAAGCATGCGATCTCCACATTAACACTTTCTTACATGGCACACAACCCGATGAAAAAATGACACAATCTAAAAATAGTGTTTCATTTTGACTAATCTTATCTCAGACTGTTTGATCACAACTCATTGTACTTCATCAGCTACAGAAAGTTGGTAAACTGGAAACTTTTTGCAATTGTAGACCAAGACCTAAAAGGTCTAAACATAAAACTATAAACTGTTTTTCCACAGCGTGACCTCAGCTACTTAATTAAGGGAAGTCAGGAGCTCGTCAGCCTGCTTGACTGGTCTGGTCCCATTCTGTCAGTCGGCTTGTCTAGGAACCTGATACACGGTGGTATAGATAAGAGGGCAACTAGGGCTGAGCATCCCACTAAACCAGAACTAATACTGGTTTTTCTAGCCATTTTTTGGTAACACTCTGTGGTTTCATTTGCTTTGTAACACAGTTCATGATCTCTTCAATATTTCCTTAGATCAACACTTTTTCCTTTCTTTAGTTTCTTATCACACCTTCCTCGTGGAAGCCAAACTAGGATGTAAAAGGTCAATTTTGATCAGAGTTTTTGGGGAATATTTACAAAGTATTAGAAATCAATAACATGTCCAAGTAATTCTCTGTACCCTCAACCAGATGTTCAGCTTTACGTGACACATAACTAAACTGACAGAATACAGAAGGGTCCCCGTCCGTCTGCTTTCTGAGAAACAGCTTTAAAATGTTGAAATCTTTCTTTGAGGTGACTTGAAAAAGTGCTGAGGTCCTGGTGGATGTTATACAAAGCTTTGTTCAGTGTGTGTCAGAAATACACAGTCTGGCTTATATTTGACTGGACTAAGAGATTTAATAAAGCTAGGTTTATACAGGCATATAAGAACATATCAGAGATTAGAAAACACAGAACACCTGATTATTCTTCAAAGAGCTGACAGTCACCTGGAAATGTACCCGATCACACTTTGCTGCTGTTGTGTTTCTCATAGGTTTGACAGGAGAACTGGGCACTAAAACCTGCTTTAAAAATGTACTTGATTGATGTTGTTTACTGGTATCCCCACTTTTCACTTCACTATCACATCACTGAATGTGGCCCAGGACAGGCTGCGCTAGAAATGTGCTGCCAGTGTATGAAGGTGAACTATGGTCCTGTATTTGAGCCAGCAGAGATCATAGGTCAACTTGCCAGCGTGAAAATGGCACTGATAGTAGCGAGTCCAATTTCAAAGCAGCAACTTGACCCTCTTGTGTATGCTTGACAAGTCAGGGTAGTTTCAAGAGCATCTCATCTCGTGGCCTGCGCTCCTCGCTGAGTGACAGGCTCAGGAGGGTGTGCATGCGCCATGTGTGTCAGCATTAGCCGAGTGAGCGATCTCTGTGTCATCATCCTCTGCCGCAGTAAGCAAGCTGGCAACGCCTACTTGGTGCCCACTTGACAAAGGCCTCGGTTGGCACCTGTCAGTCAGTGAGCAGCCAAGTGTGGCGCCCTCCATTAGCCTGGCTGACAGCCGTGGACCTGGGGCATCACTCACTCCTTCCCTTTATCGGTTTTACACTACCCTGCCAGCGCTTGCTAAGAGCCTTTCAGCAGCACATGGCCGAGTGCATGAATGCTAACACACACGCATCCTTGCTAAGAGCCATCCACCTTGGACTGGCAGAAAGTGGTGCGGAAAGGCCATCACATCACCATGACAACTTAGACCAACTCTGACATCTGCTCCCCACTGTCACACCATCTTTTCAGGGCATCTTTTTATCCATCCCTTCATTTCCTCCTTCACCCGAGTCCCTCTTGTCTCGCTCAAAGGTCCATGGTTAATTCATGTAGTACTTGGCTTTGGGAGTAGTAGCCAGTAGCTAGTCGTTTCACTGATTCAACTTGGCCAGGCTTCAAGGTTGAAGAAAGCATGCCTTCTTTTCTTTGGTGTAGTCTTTAAGGGATTAAAGATAAAAAGATCTTTGATCTTTAGTTAAAAATAATCTATGTGGCCTAATTAGGTTAAAAAAAGGTCTCTGCAGCTGTCTGGCTTATGCTCCTGTATTTGCTTCGGTGGTCGTAGCCACAAAGGTAACGTCCAATCAATCCTTGGCTTTTCAAAATTCATATATGCATACTTCACTGCATGGCTGACAACGTTGCATCCCCACAGCTTTCCATGTGAATCGATACGTTTCATTGGACAGTTACTATCTCAGACATTAATGTGAGAGCTTACAACACATGCTAAGGCCCCACTGTGACTGTGTAACTTAAACAGTCATGTTAGCGTCAGTGGACAGTGTGCACTTTGAAACAGTGTAGCAACCCGGAGCAAAGAACACAGATGTAACCAGTGTTTCCCACAGATCTAGTTTCTATTTGTGACGTATGTACACATGCATTTACAATTTCTACACCACAAAATTAGCCACACAGACACACACACTACAGTCACAGTCACCAGCTGCAGTCCAACAACTCCACCTCTAAAAGTGGAGTTAATCCAACCATGGGAGGCTCTCTAAGAAGCAGCTGAATGATATCAAGCACCTCCACAGCAGTAACCTGGTCAGCATGCTAGCTGGTGAGGAAACATGAGATGGGAGCAGCTGGTGTTTGCTCACAGCAACAGCAAGTCACTGCACAGAAATAAAAAGATCAAGGTGTCAGTGTAGGTCATTTTCAGTTGAACAGAAGGCATAAGCAAATATATGTAGCAAATGAAGCTGGTGATAAGCCACACACACATTTTTTGTCTCTTCAAATGAATCCTGTGAAAACTTTTACCTGCTACACTACTTAAACTACCTAAACTACAGTCGAATGATATAAAACTATAAAAAGGAAGCAGATACTGAAAGTACTCAAAAATAGTTTGTTTTAAATGTTTCTGAAAAGATATTTTGGCTTCCACAATGTGTCATCACAGCGTGTCCAATGGCATCACTTCAATAAGTAGTTCAAGTGTGTATTTAAGTCTACTCTGTGTGTATGTGAGTGTGTCCCAGCCCTGTCCTGTCCGATCGATGGGAATATGTGTTAATGAGTGTTTACTCCACAGCTGACTGGACCGTCAGGGTCCAGGGCTAACCTCCTCCGTCTGCTGCAATTACTGATGCAATACATCCTGCTCACTGCCACACATACACCTGTATGCATACACAGAGAAAATAACAGAGAAACGCACACACAAACAGACACCCTTCAACCCAGTGAAGCATGAAACATACAAATATCAGATTCACCTTCACCACCCAACAGATTAGTTTCATTGTGCTCAACGGATTTTATTTTATACAGCAAAAATAATTAAAAAGAGCACTATATATACACAGTTTCACATTAAATGTATATATTGTAGTGCTAAACTTAGAAAAAAACCTATTTTTCAAATTAAGTAAATAAAATGTGAAGGTGTCAGTTTCTGTATCTACAACCATCTCAGCTCCTGTGCCTCTGAATCGTAGTCAGAGTCCCTTTCAGTGCGTGTGTGTGTGTGAGTCAATTTTGGGAGCTGGTGACAGAGAGAAGGGAGGAGATAAAGCAAAGTGAGAAAACCTGATAGGATCACAGAAAAGAAGAAGGAAATAAACGGTGTGTGCACGTGTGGAGAGGTTAGCTACATGAAGAGCTGTCAGAAGGAAACCCTGTTCAGGTGTAGATCTGTGGACTCAACCTGTGGGTTGTAGCAGAGCACATCTGTATTTACTGTGTCAAACAAACTCAAAACCCTATGGGTGTGAAACTGTTAAAGGCCGTGAGAATGAAAGGAAGTAAATGTTCACTGGCTTCTTCTCCTCCTTTATTCTGATTCTTTATATTTACCAGCTGTCTACCCAAAAGGTTATCGCTAGCCATTACCATTCAGCCCCGCTGAGGTCTGGCCCTCGGCACCCAACGGCACAGTGTAAATGTCAAAATATGGACGGCTCAGTGGCTGTTCTGGCCATAAAAATGAGAAGCTGCTGACACATGCCTGCCTAAGGGAACATCTCTTGGTTACAACCATCTCTGCAGGGTTTAAAGCCCAGACTGGTACTACCAGAGGAAACAAGCATTCAAACCGCTGTTTTGTTTGGTTCTAAAAAAGCTATTCTGTGTCCAAGACGTGGCTCATATGTCGCTTAGAGTTATGTCAGTGTAAACTGACGAATGAGAATTCCTAATGTTTCCATATTTGAACAATAAAAAGGTTATTCTGACATATAAGGACAATGTCAAACTAACGGCAGTAGAGCTTCAGCACAAGCTTCTTTTTTGTGTGGGACTACTTCTTTCCTCACAGAGCGCTGATCAGGGACGAGCTGTTTTGGGTGACAGACAGTCAGTCAACTCCTCGGCCTGCTGACTTGTTTGGAGTTGGGCTCTGTCCATTGTTGGTTTACAATGAATTAACAGTTATTGGGAAGCTTTAATTTCCCTTACAGTGGGATACAAAGCTGTTGTCAACTCTGTTGCATGCTCTGCTCCATCACTCACACACAAAACTCTTGGTGAGTGAAAGGGAAACCAAAGCAGTGTGAACACTAATGAGGAAACTGCATAAGAATTGGTCTGACGAGAGCATAAATGCCGATCCCTACTGTGGATACACCAGGATAGTAGGATATTACTAGAGAGCTAGAAATGCACATACATCTTAACATAAATGCATCTAATAACCAAGAAAAACAGGGCACTGGTTTTGTAATGAAGGCAGAAGGCCTGGACTTTGAAAGGTGGAAATTTCCCAGGAGAGAAAGCACTGGTTGAATCCAATTTCCCTCTAGATTAACCGACCGTTCACACAAATTATAATTCAAGGAGACCGATGTGATTAGGAAGAGCTTATTCTTTCTTGTATGGCAGTTTAACCAAGACCATCAACAACAAGTAAGGACAAAAGTGGCTCGTGTTGACATCACAAATGTTTGTCCATAACTCAGCTGTACATTTTTATTACAGCAAATTGCCCCGTGAATCAAGAGACGACAGGAGACCGGGTACAAACTATCAGCACACATACGTCACAGTTCGTTTTAAAAGTATTTGGATAATAGAAGAATATTTAGTCATTTATTTCCACCACAGAGGATTTTGAATCAAACAATGCAGATGTTAAAATGAGATGTTCAGCTGTTTCAAACTTTTATGCAGAACATCTCATTTTCAATGTCAGTGGACAAACTTACATACTTTGTAATATAAGGATCATTTTTAATAATTGAATGAATCCCTTGCAATGACGGCCTTAGAGCCCAAAGAAGAAGCGATTTACTGCAGACACCTTCTGTTGGTGCTTGTTGTTCGCTGCACCTGCAGCTTTGCATTGTAAGCTTTGGTTCATTTTCCATTTTCACTGGGAAGCATCTGCAGCATCGGGTGTTGACTGGTCTGTCTAGCACAGCCCCGCAGCTGGAACGAGACAATTCTACTACAACAGCAAAAGCAAGACGCAAGTGACCAGAGCTCTTTGTGTTACTCGTGCACGAGGGAGAGAACCGTGACGAGCGCCGTTCCTGCCACTCAAACCCCAGTCGCTCTCAGCCAGCTTCCCCCGTAGCACTGCTCTCTATTGAGGTTACATGAATATGAATACGTTCATTAACATATGACGTCTTACACAGGCATACATGTGAACAATGAGTACCGTCTGTGTGTGTGTGTCAAGATGTGACCCTGCGAACAACTCCCCAAAGCTGGTGCTAGGAGCCCAGCGGTCCACCTAAACAAAGGGCTCTTATACTTAAACAGACACAGATTAGGTGTCCTCCTGTACCACAAATCAGTAAGAGGAGGTACGACCTCTCTCATGACCTTAAGGTGTGTGTGCATGCCAGAGTGCTCTGGGAGGCACACGCAGTCTTTGCAGACGGCTAAGGATCCGACCTCTATCATTATGCAATCGATTATTAAACTCTAAGCATATATGAGTATATGTTTCTAAGCATAAATGACAATCCAACAATATAAACCTAACAGGTGTAGCTCTGTACTCCCACAACAATGATGTGGTGTCCACTAAGATCTTCTAGTTAGGTAGACTTTAGGTGCTGCTGAGCTTGCCAATGAAACTAAGACGCTGGGAAGCTAGAAAACTAAACTGGGAATCAGAGCTAGAAAACTATAAAGGAACATGGAGGGAAACAACACACAGCACGGTGAGGGTGCGACGCGACAGCAAGCAGGGGAAGACTGAGGACTAACATACACAAGAGGATGGGGAACAGCTGGGACAAATCAGACCGTAAGCAAAACAAGACACACTGCACACATAGCAGGGACTATCAAAATAAAACAGGAAACACACAACAGGCACAGACTTGGCACTGAACAGAGGGAAGACGGATTACAGGGACTGGAGTAACAAACTGTGACATGAGACACGACTGACTGGGGGACATGAAGATAAAGAAAAACCAAAAGACTAGTAACGATAAACCACGATGAACTCAATGATTAATAACAACACAAAACACCGGGTCACCAACCCAGGATGTGACAAAGACTTCCAGTGGAAAGCTGCTAAATGCTGTTTCAACTTCAGATGCTAAATGTGTCATGAAATTTTGAGGCACTTGTCCAAACATTTATGGCTCTGTCTGCATGTGTGATCTGAATCTGGTCACACTTGAGGTGCGAACAAACCCAACATGCAGCGTGCTGACAGTGAGTGTAATGCAGCGGTTTTCATCATGCAAGTTGCTGTTACTGTCCCTCATCAGTAAGAGATCAAGGTGCAGTAACCGTGTCATGGTTTCAATTTCATTTTCCCAAAGAGTCATAAAGACAGCGATAAAAAATTCAATTAAAGGAAAAGTAAATAAAGGTGATTCAACCTCTTGTGCATGACGACCTAATGGGCCGCTTTGTTTGTGTTATCAAATTACAGGTCAATATACACACTTCAGATTATATAAGGGGAACCGAGCTCATGGACATGTAATTGCTGTTTATTGGCTGCTGTAAAATGAAATGAAAGTGTACACTAACCAAACCGGCCACTATTGTTTAAGTCAGCAGCATCAGCTGGAAAGAAAGAAAGACGTGGATGGATATGCAGTTGCTTAGAGGATACATATACGGGACATTTAAGTAAACAAAGCAAACATCAAAGGGAAGAAAGCTATGCTGAAGGTCCACATCCAGGCATGCTGACGCCCTCCTGAAGGCAAGCAGTGACCCACAGAGATCTTTCATTTTTGTTTCACTCCGTTTTGTATCTCTGTCTGTCGCTGTTTTCTCTCCTTCTCTTACTCGCACTTACAAAGGATTTACATCTTAAATCTGTGCTCATGCAAAAAGAAATTCCCGCTCCTAATTACCAAGCAATTTATTTACAAAGGAGAATACTTAGAGAATACTTAATAGCCTCAGATCAGCTGAAACACTCAGTTTATTTAAATCCAGGTTGAAGACTCACCTGTTCTCAGCTGCATTTGAATAAAGCACCAAATCCACACTTTTAAACTTAAATTTCAAAACTTACATTTAAACTACTGATTTTATCTACTGTTCTGATTTTATCTGTTTTGATTTTATATACTGTTTTGTTTGTTTGTTTGTTTGTTTGTTAATTAGTTAGTTTGTTAGTTTGCTTGTTTTAATCAATTTTAAATCATGCTTTTTATTTGTTTTTGTTTCTAATGTCTCTGTAAAGCCCTTTGAATCACCTTGTTGTTGAATTGTGCTATACAAATAAACTTGCCTTGCCTTGCCTTAGTTACATTACTAGTTACTTCTATCAAAAGTAACTCAGTTACTTCAAGTTACTCTATACTTTCAGAGTAACTAGTTACTAGGGAAAGTAACTTTGGTTTTACTCAGAGTTCTCTTGTTAATGTGTTGCTTCCGTAACTGGATACCCAGCAAGATTGCCAGTCTTCTAGCTTGCTTACTTGCCACAAGTGCACTGTGCCACCTACCAATAGAAAGGAAAAAATAATGTGCACATTTCCACGAGAGAAATCCCACGCCTGATTCTATCCTAGCCTGCTTTTTACATCCAACACAAAAACTGCATTCGTGGTGCTTTCGATTGTACTCAGAACTCAGAAATTCTGCCTTCTGAATAGGAAGATGTAGGTAACACCAGACTGCAGATGAGCTGCATACAGGGCTGGACTGGGACAGAAAATTGGCCCGGGCATTTTGACTGACCGGCCCACCATTCTAGGAAGAATCATAAAGCCTTTGAATGAAAACAAACACTGTTGTGACAGTGATGTGCACAGTTCTGATGGTATATATGCATCAATCTATCAATCGTTGGTTGTAAGACTCAGATAATTATTTTTGTAAAAGTGAGACATTTTAAATGAGAATAAGAAAGTATTTCCTTGTGCCCCCCTTTCCCCGTTATTGCCCTACATCATAGGTGTCAAACTCTGGCCCGTGGGCCAAATTTGGCCCGCAGCCTAATTACATTTGGCCCGTGAAGCCATACCAAATTACTATTAGAGCTGGCCTACTGGTATTATACAGCTAATATATATATTGTTTAGTATTAAGCTTTGCTTGTTCCATATTCAGTTTTTCAGCAAAACTTGTTTGAGTCCATAAGAAAAGATTCATCTTATATCTGGAGGAAGATTTTTTTCAATAAATATTAATGTAAGCCCGCGACTTTGTTCCAGTTTTGAATTTTGGCCCACTGTGTATTTGAGTTTGACACCCCTGCTCTACCTGCCCCCCTGGCAACACTTTGCTAGACCCGCCCCTGCACAGTTACCAGCTGTCAGCTACCTAAAAAAGGATCCTGGTGTTATTTGTCTCTCAGAAACAGTTCATAACTTCCCTTCAACTCATTCATGTCACCTAAAAGGTAAACCTGTTTCTCCATCACCTGTTCAGCTCTGATGATCCAGTAAGGACATCTCCTGGTTTCATCTTCATGTTTCCCTCTCACCACATAACCAAACCATATCATGACCAGCAGCTTTACAGCTGTGGCTCCAGCAAACATCAGCTGATACTAGAAATTAATATTAAATACATTCTAACAACAGCTGATCAAGCTTAAACGTGCTGCTGTTGTTTAGCGCGACATCCGCTGGTTTCCTCTTTCTGGCGCAAAGTGAGCGATAAACAAACAAGAGAGAAAAGCCGATCAGCTGATCATTGATCAGTTTCATGATTGAAGTAGAAACGGGAGAGGGAGGGGAGAGAATGAGAGAAGAAGAGACAGCTGCAGCGTAAACACAGAATAACTCCAGTTTTGTGTCTTTTTCATTGTAGCTGAAGTCCGGGACAAACTGTGTTCTTTTTCACCTCAATACGAAACGCGTAATATTTTCTCTGAATACGAGACGATTCCGTTTTTTACGGGACGGTTGGCAACTCTACTAACTAACCGTATGAACAAAATAAAGTTCAACATCAGTAACATAGCACCACCCAGCTGTATAGAAACTCCGTCATGCTAGCTAGCACGCAGTACGAAAAAGTCAGCATAACGAAAATAAACTCCACCTAAACTTGGTTTATATCTGACCCAGAGAGACTGCAGGTCATAACTTCTTACCTGAAGTTCAGTTCACCTGACACTCGGACCAGCAGCTGCTGTGGTCAGCAGCTCTGGGTAGCGACCAACAGAAGATACAAGCAGCAAAAAGGAGCCTTCACCAAAGGCTGTCTCTCCTGAGCGATCAGGTGAGGAGTCCAGTCCTCTGGGAGGCATTCAGAGTACAGGCACTGCTCCCCAACAGGTGTTTGGGCTTCTAACAGGCGAGGTGTTACAGACTAGTAGGAGAAGGCCCACAGACATGAAAATCTATACTTCTTCAACCACTGTATTTGTTTAACAAGTTTGTAAAATTGCAGAGTAATGCATGGAGAGTTGGCATGTTTGAACTCTCAGGCTTCCAATAACATACACCCACAGTACGCACGAGTGTTTTTCACTGCGTCACCTCTCCATGCGCTGCTCTGTTTGCTTTAATACCACAGACTTCCAAGAAGAAGAAGCTGAAGTCTCCACTGTGGAAGTCAGAAACAGGGCTGGATATATTTCAGTGTATGTGAAATGAAGGAAGAACGAGACTTCAGCAGAGGTGTTGGGAATAATTACAATGGGACACAAATTGCTCAGGGTTTAACTTTCAGTAAGTGACAGGACACCGTGGTCGATTACAGAGCAATTACATACTCTCCACTTCTTCTCTGGTTTGTACAGCTCTCACTAACATGTGGAATAAACAGTAAATGATGAATATATATGTATATATGTGGAGTTTCTTCACACCTGCTTTACCCTTTCCTTTTTCAACTGATCACACTGGTATAAAAGCCTAAGCCTAATATTGGGTAGCAGGATGATGATGTATATTTTAGGGCAACCTTTCTCCATCTACCAGGTGAAGGAGCGGACTGAGGGGATGAGATGTGCTGAGCCTGGTGCAAGCTGAAGGTGAAAGCCAGTCATCCCGAACTGTACAATTAAATCAGAACAGCAGCATGAATGGGCCGCTCCCCTGGAGGGCAAGAGATAAAGAAGGGTGGCCGCTCCGCTGGGGAAAAAGGCTTTATGGTTTACGGAGGTCTTACTGACTCACAGAGAAGCAGACAGTCTCACTGCCTGACAGGCCCACCCTTCCCTCACCTTTAGCAGTCCCACCGTGCTTCACCTGTCACAAAACTTTGATGAAACAATTCTCCAGAAGAATATCTCACCGTGTACCAAACAGGCTTAGCAAATAGAACAGCAGCGCTGACATTTGAGACTGAAATGATTCAGCTGTTTTGGTTTATACCTTGGTTGTGTTTGGGACACTGACAGGTGTCGACACTACAGCACATTATGCTTCTTTTAAGTTACGTCTTCTTTCAAGTCATTATGATTAAGTCTGCTGATGATGATGATGATGATGATGATGCCTTGTAATGTAAATCAGGGGTGGGCAACTCCAGGCCTCGAGGGCCGGTGTCCTGCAGGCTTTAGATGTGTCCTTGATCCAACACAGCTGATTCAAATGGCTGAATGACCTCCTCAACATGTCCTGAAGTTCTCCAGAATCCTGGTAATGAACTGATTCACGTGTGCTGACCCAGGCTGAGCTCTAAGACCTGCAGGACACCGGCCCTCGAGGCCTGGAGTTCCCCACCCTTGATGTAAAGGCTCCACTGAGGGCTCGTACATGGTTTTCAGCCTGAGCCTTCCTTCTGATATAATCATATTTAGTCCTGTCCATTCTGGTCAGTCCCAACGAAAATGTGTGCTACTATCTTTAAATCATACATTATAGGGAGAACAACAGCACTGAGAATGTGAATACTTACTGATACACTTGATGTAAGTACAGTGGGGCAAAAAAGTATTTAGTCAGCCACCGATTGTGCAAGTTCCCCCACCTAAAATGATGACAGAGGTCAGTAATTTGCACCAGAGGTACACTTCAACTGTGAGAGACAGAATGTGAAAAAAAAATCCATGAATCCACATGGTAGGATTTGTAAAGAATTTATTGGTAAATCAGGGTGGAAAATAAGTATTTGGTCAATAACAAAAATACAACTCAATACTTTGTAACATAACCTTTGTTGGCAATAACAGAGGTCAAACGTTTACTATAGGTCTTTACCAGGTTTGCACACACAGTAGCTGGTATTTTGGCCCATTCCTCCATGCAGATCTTCTCGAGAGCAGTGATGTTTTTTGGCTGTCGCCGAGCAACACGGACTTTCAACTCCCGCCACAGATTTTCTATGGGGTTGAGGTCTGGAGACTGGCTAGGCCACTCCAGGACTTTCAAATGCTTCTTACGGAGCCACTCCTTTGTTGCCCGGGCGGTGTGTTTTGGATCATTGTCATGTTGGAAGACCCAGCCTCGTTTCATCTTCAAAGTTCTCACTGATGGAAGGAGGTTTTGGCTCAAAATCTCACGATACATGGCCCCATTCATTCTGTCCTTAACACGGATCAGTCGTCCTGTCCCCTTGGCAGAAAAACAGCCCCATAGCATGATGTTTCCACCCCCATGCTTCACAGTAGGTATGGTGTTCTTGGGATGCAACTCAGTATTCTTCTTCCTCCAAACACGACGAGTTGAGTTTATACCAAAAAGTTCTACTTTGGTTTCATCTGACCACATGACATTCTCCCAATCCTCTGCTGTATCATCCATGTGCTCTCTGGCAAACTTCAGACGGGCCTGGACATGCACTGGCTTCAGCAGCGCAACACGTCTGGCACTGCGGGATTTGATTCCCTGCCGTTGTAGTGTGTTACTGATGGTGACCTTTGTTACTTTGGTCCCAGCTCTCTGCAGGTCATTCACCAGGTCCCCCCGTGTGGTTCTGGGATCTTTGCTCACCGTTCTCATGATCATTTTGACCCCACGGGATGAGATCTTGCGTGGAGCCCCAGATCGAGGGAGATTATCAGTGGTCTTGTATGTCTTCCATTTTCTGATGATTGCTCCCACAGTTGATTTTTTCACACCAAGCTGCTTGCCTATTGTAGATTCACTCTTCCCAGTCTGGTGCAGGTCTACAATACTTTTCCTGGTGTCCTTCGAAAGCTCTTTGGTCTTGGCCATGGCGGAGTTTGGAGTCTGACTGTTTGAGGCTGTGGACAGGCGTCTTTTATACAGATGATGAGTTCAAACAGGTGCCATTCATACAGGTAACGAGTGGGGGACAGAAAAGCTTCTTACAGAAGACGTTACAGGTCTGTGAGAGCCAGAGATTTTCCTTGTTTGAGGTGACCAAATACTTATTTTCCACCCTGATTTACGAATAAATTCTTTACAAATCCTATCATGTGGATTCATGGATTTTTTTTTCCACATTCTGTCTCTCACAGTTGAAGTGTACCTCTGGTGCAAATTACTGACCTCTGTCATCATTTTAGGTGGGGGAACTTGCACAATCGGTGGCTGACTAAATACTTTTTTGCCCCACTGTATATCAGAGTTTTACACTGATGAAAACCAATTATTTATAACATATTAAATAAAAATCACAGAGTCGTCTCGTTAGTTCCCTCTTCTCATGCATTGCTCCAGCATCACCTCCCCTCTAACTTGACCCCAACTCCAACCGTAGTCAAATTCATCCAATTCAAACATCTGTGAAATTGGGTTGGAAATGAGCTTGCTGTGCTGAACGAGCTGAGGTAAAAATCGACGCGGCATTGAGCAGTGTGTTCGATGGGGCTTAACCATTGCCCGCTCATTTGCATCCCAGCACTCTGGAGAGCTGCGGTGTAGCAGATCTTACAGGAGAAGGAAAACACAAAACTGTTACTCGTTACAAAAAGGCCATGCAGTAACGCACAATCACCCCTGACATCAAAGTGTGCGTGTTAGTAACCCGTCTGCTGTTCGACTGAGACGTGTTGCATTTTTCAGACGGGATCTCTTCATGAATGGATAGTGTGAAGTGACCTGTAACGTCTCTAGGAAAACACATTATGATGCTTTGCAGTGCAATCTGCATTCTAATGTTCCTGCTCTGCTCCTCACGCTCACAGTTTAATCCCAAAAACACCGGAAATCCTGTTGTCTTTGCCCTATCAGCCATCACTGCTTCCCCATTTTCAGAAGCAGTGCTTTTTACGTTCTGCTTGTTCCCAGAATGCACCAGGAGGTTTCCATTACCCCATTAAGCCTTGGTGGAGAGATAAGGCAGTGAACACACACAGGCTACAGGCTCTCCCCATGGAGGCCCTGCTGTAGTCAGGACGAGCATAAACATACACATTTGGCCTCTGCTGCCTCCTTCTCTCAGTGCGTGTGTGTGCACGTGTGTGTGCACGTGTGTGTGCATGTGTGTGTCGTCCTGTGTGGTCTCTCTTTCTCTAGAGCTGTTGTTTATCTTTTTTATTGCTCCTCCTGTTGCCATGCCCTTAAGTTCTGTTTAGGTTCACACGCATGAAATCTATCTATGTAGCCAATACTATCTCCTATACACGGTTACACTGTACAACAAGTCCAACACTTTGCTCGTTTTTCAGTGTGAAATCTGTTAAATCATAACAGAAAAGACCGGTACTCCATTTAGACTGTCAGAAAGGACAACAGACCCCACTGTCGAACAGCTTCCAGTCCTTTTTTCCCAGTTATTTTATGGCTTAATTATGCTGAGCAGTAGTGCACACGTAAATGCAAAGCTGTTGAAATGATAAAGACAAGCAATGAGAGGATAAATGTGCTCTATGAAACAGCGTGTTATGCAACAATATACTGTCTCGAGTGGATCGACTATTTCATCCAAACGCACAGTGTGGATCTTTTAACTAAGCTGGTCAAATTATATATATATATATATATATATATATATATATATATATATATATATATATATATATATATATTGTACGATAACGACCCTACAATAATGCAGAGAAAACCCCAACAATCAGATGCCCTCCTATAACCAAGCACTTGGCGACAGTGGGAAGGAAAAACTCCCTCTTAACAGGAGGAAACCTCCGGCAGACGCAGGCTCAGGGAGGAGAAGCCTTCTGAAACGGCTGGTTGGGGGTGAGGAGAGTTAGACAGGACAAAACACAGACTGTGGAAGAGAGCCAGAGATTAGTAATGACGAATGATTAAATACAGAGCGGTGCATCAACACATGCGAGTTTTAACAAACTATATGACACATGGTGTACATAAGAGTGCTATATAACTGCATGCACGTCTCTGCGATTTAGAGGAACAAACAGACAAAGTTCAGAGACAAAGCACATTTCTGGAATAATACTGCAGCAGCCCTTTAACAGTCTGTGTCTGAGCAAACCAATACAGGCAATTATCTAACCACTGCACTCAAATTAATGTTTCAATAAAACTGCAGAATCACAGACACGTTTAGTAGGGAAGCAGAGTCAAATAGCAGAGACAAAGCATTTATCAGCATGACATCCCTTCAGGCAGTTTGCTTGTGTGTTTTTGTACGCGTCTATGTTTGTATGTTTAAGTTAGGCCCCCACGGCTGTGCAAAGACGTGTGTGTGTGACTGCATCTGTGTGGGTCCCCGTGGTGACTCATGGTGATAAGTGGCAGTGGGCTGCTGAGGGGCACAAATGGATGGCAAGATATGCTCCGAGACAGGAGGAGTAGAGGAGATAGATGGTGGTAAATGCCAGAGCGCAGAGGAAGATGGACATTAACTAAAGGAAGGCCTCATCATTAAGCCTTTAATGTGTGCGGTGGGAGCTTAAGAGAAGGATAAACCAGCATACAGGGGGACTTGAGGAGAGGTTGTAAAACATCAAAAGTTTCTCCAAAATGAGTGTCAGAGTAAAACAATTTTCCCTGGTCACGATGAAAACTCTCAGAGGAGCGCCATTAAGGAGAAGAACATTGAAGAGGAAGGGCTAGCTATGGGGAGATGAGAAAGGACACGATAAGGTGGGAGACCCAAAGGAGTCAATATATACAGCAATTCAACAAATACCCAACTGATTCAATTATAGAGAACCATTACTGGAAGTAGTCAGGCCTGAGGTGAGCAACATAAATTTCAGAAGCCTCGCAGTAAGATGAGAAGAGACTGAAGGTGCCCTGCGGTTGGCAGCTGAGATGTATAACCGGGGAGGTGAAGTTGAATTTAAAGTTAGGAGAGGAAATACGGTTCCAAGCAAGCACATTTCCTCTTCCTGGATGCGTTACGTGTAAATTACTGAGAGGAGCACTACTGCTGGCAAGGTTGAGGATTCAATCCCAGCAGGGCCATCATTCACCAGAATATCTGATATATGTATGTTTAAGCATTTTCTCGTATTGGCCAAATAGCTTCACTCCAGTGGGTTTTCCCAAAACAGGCATAATGACCTCATTTCAAGGAGGACGGCGCTGACTGCAGCCTTTCAGGTTCAAAAGCACTATGTCTGAAATGCAATTTCAGCAGTTCATACATTCTTGGAAACCCGAGGAAAACTCATCAGAGGTTGAAAGAGGGGATGCTGGAGGTTTTAGTAAAAAGGAGCTGATTGTTTTATAATCGAGAGGCTCATTCTAAAATGTACACGTCTACAATCCTGTGAGGAAAAATGAGAGCATCCTCACTACGTCTACAGCATTTAAGAAGGTGAGTAAAAACCAGAAACTCAATCAAATGCATTGGATTAATTGATTGGCTGTGACTGTGAGCACCTCAATAAAAGCTTTTTGAAGTTTGCAGGTCTGGAGCATTCAGATTGTGGCATTCCTAACACAATCCCACAATCTTCAGGTCTATTAAATGTTAAAGTTAATGAAATCAAGGATGAACTACCATCCAGGCTGCAGGAAAAAGCACATGAAATGTAGCTTTCCACTGATTTTCTACATGGTTTTGTTTTTATTCATCCAGATGGCTTAAAGGAGCTAAAGTCTGCATTCTGTATAGGAAGCTACAAAAGTAAAAACAGAAGACGAGGTAGCAGGTTTCTGTGACTGTTGTTGGCTGATCTCAGCAGGAGTGAGGCGATGGTCCTCTGTGACACTTTAGCTGCACACTGATTACCTGATGGATGACTGAGGAGATGGAGCTGACTGATACAGATGAGAGGTGTAATGGCTCTGACCGCGAGCCGGGGAAGCCAGCCAACAAAGACCGTATAAGATCCCGGAGGAAGCAGTTTTCACGATTACAGTCACAAACAGATGATATCACTTTAGTGTTTGAAAGTTTTTCTCATGATGGCACAAGAAGCTTCAAAAAACCCTCACAGCTACAGTACATGACACAATGGCACGGCGGTCTGCAGACCTGCAAAATGCTGCATTCATACGCTTCTCTTTGCACATTCTGAGGGAACATGGACCTCAACGGGAAGTCTTTTTATTTGAGCAACATTTTTATAACCTTCAAACGTTGCTAAACAAACTATTTATCACGCTGAACTGTACTTTCCTTTACTTCCAGGTTTAATTGTCTCTGAAAATACAGCACGTTATGCTGTAGATCTGTTTGTCTTAATGACAGAGAGTAGCCAAAAGGTTTGTAGTGTTTTGAGATTCTATTATACCTGGATGAAGGCAGGAAATGAGAACACTTGGTAAGAGGTTGACTTGCATCAGTGAGTGCATCGTTTTAGAGCAATTAACCCTCACTTGACACTCTAACTTTTACAGCTTAGGATGGATAGTTGTTTCTCCAAAGCTCATACTTGTTTGAAGGGTAAAGTGTGCTCAGGTGGGGGCAGCTGTGTGCAGACTCCATTAACTCAGAGAGATCTGTAGGACTGTCAGAGTGTCATTTCGATGGAGGCTCTTCACCTTGACCGTACAGTTCATTCCCAGGGGGCAGCAATGCTGAATCCACAGAGGTAAAATTTCTACCTCTGCCCCATCTGCTAAAATTATCCATCGTATATTCCCAGTGGCTGCTTGCTGCTTAGCACTACAGATTTCAAACACAGACAGACAAGGTCAGAAGTCAAAACTCCCATTTTAATTACAGCATGTGAAAGCCGCTCTCGAGAGCTGCTTTTGTAAGCAGAAACCAGACAATCCTGAAAAGAAACACTACGAGTTTGAAAGCGCTACGTCCAGAGAAACAGAACAGACTTTTGGGAAAACAAAAGAAAGAAAGAAACAAGAATAAAAACGATCTTTTCATGTATATTTAGCTCTTAGTGTCCGGACTAGAGATGTACTGACACAGCAGCAGTTCTAATACGATGCCCCACCTTCCTGGTTTCATGTGAAACAACAACACCGGCCTACACACCTAAACAGCCTCCATGTTTCTGATGTAATAAATCAAAAACATCAACTTAAATTAAAAATCCTCAGCTCAGGATCTTTCCTCCGTATTCCTCACATGCACGTGCTGCATGCAGCTAAATGCTTCTCAACATAATGAGACTCAGAGTGTTTGAGTCATTTTAACACCGTGTGCAGTTCAGTCAAAACCTCCTGCAATAGAACAGCTGTTAGAGTTGCAGATGGGAAACACCCCCAGTCTGCTGATATTTGCTGTCTTTCTTACACCACTGATGCACTTCCCTGGTGCTTGTCGCAGTATGCACAAAACCACATCGAACTTTATGGGGTTTTATACACTGGCTTCACAAACCAGGCCGCTGTCAGTGATACCAAGCTAGATTATTTTGAGACACGCTCCGATCTCGCTATTCTTTTAATATGCATTCAATGAATTACTGATTTTTAGAATAAAACATTATTTAGACAAAGTCCAAACACACAGTTGGTCCCATGTGATTAAGGCAAAAGAACAAGAGAAATAAAAACAGTTTCAAAGCCAGGTTCTTTACTGGCAAGTCAGAAATAGAAATGCTTTCATGTTGCCTCTAGATACCATACTCAAGTTACAGTTGATCCATGCTGGTAGCAAAAATAAACTTTAGAGAATGCTGCTCAGTAGCAGGTGAAATCCATCCAGTACCTGAAGTTGTGGGCGCTCAAAACAAAAACAAAAACTTGAAGACGAGACACAGGATTCCTGCCGAAACGACTGCCAAACATGGACACACACAAAGAACAAAAAACCCAGCATGCACAAACCAGGCAGCTCAGATGCCTGTTTCTCCAAGCCTGTAAGGAAAAACATGCATTGTCTCAAAGGGGGTTTGAGCACCAGCAGCAGCCTTGAAAAACAGAACAACCCTGTGAGGCATGACGATGGGATTAGAGGCGTGCGTGAGAGTTTGAACATACAGTGTCTCTCTCTGCATGAACAAGCACGCAACCACCAACTGTCACTTGTGTCAGATTCTGATCCAGCTGTAGGTAAGAGCCTGTGAGCGGGCGCTACAGCAGAGTGAGAGACAGAGCACAGTGCAGCACCCTCGACCCCTCATCGGCTGTAATCAACTGCCTGTGTGAGTGAGAGAGTGGGCATGTGCGCAGCGAGGGGAACCAAGCTGCAGTTTCCTCCTTGCAGTCCAGTGATGTGTGCCATCATTAGGAGCAGTTCCACACAAAGCTGACCCTGCTCGGGCTCTCGTTAACGGCTGGTGCACTGGCTCAGTAACCCACAAACTTGGTGTCAAGAAGCACTGTGGTGTCCAGCTGGAGCGAGGTTGTTGCACACCAGTTTGAAAGAACAGGACTGTCCATTAGACGTCAAGGGTGAACCAACGGTTAAATAAAGATAAATTCTTTGTTCTGTTCAGTCTAGGTTGGTTTCATTGTTATACAGCTCAGATATACACCATCCTTCACTGCTGCAGTATCAGTCACTGTTGTATCGCACTGTAAAACTAGCCAGCTCTGTTTCTGCACACATTAGAGCTGCGAGTTTACAGTCTTTCAGTTGTGTGGAAACTACAGTGAAGATTCAGCACTTAAAGAAGACTGATTAATCAGACAGGCTGATAAATAAGCTGAGTGTGTCTGAATGTGCACAAAGATAAAGAACAGAAGGCACACACACACACACACACACACACACACACACACACACACACACACACACACACACACACACACACACACAAATGAAATGAAAGCTTTTTTACTGTGCATCCACCAATCAGCTGCAACATTGAAACCACCTGCTTAACGTTATGAAGGTACAAACCACTCTGACCGGTTGAGGCATGGACAGCACCTGTTTTTCCAGTATGTCACACAGGTGCTTGAGCAGACGCAGGATTGAGGTCTTGAGGTCTTGGAGACAGACTCAACACCGTGAACTTCCATCTTTCTCAGAAAATCCAGAACACTTTTTAAACGGGGGCTGGGAGCCTTTTGAAAAGGGTCACTGCAGCAATATCACACTGCCACTACCAGCTCAAGTTAATCCCATGATGCATCCTGTTTTCTTCTCACGTGCTGGTCGATATGACATTAATATAAATAAATAAATAAACCCGTATTATGCAGTAGACCAGCCTGCCATCTCATACTGGTGTACTGCTTCAATCGCCGGCAGTATTCAGGTTTTAGGCAAACAGTGCTTGAGGAATTGTTCTGAGGATCACACAACACCCCCATGGGAGCAGTGAGCCGGCTCTTTATGCTCAGATCCAAAAGTTTCTGCAGTCTCACAAGTTGTTTTTTTGCCAGTTCAACTTTTATTTCGATTTTTTTTACATGTCGAAATGATAAAGTGAAAAAAAATAATTGTTTCATGGGTTTTGCACTGCACTGGCAAAACCTCTGTCTTGAAGGTAGTAACCAATGCATAAAGGGAACACCCCACATGACCTGCTGCCTAGAAGACACCAGCCAAGCTGATCCAATTTCCAGTCCAATTTGGGCTTTATTAAATTTGCTCAGATCCTTACCCTTGTCTATTTTCCTGCTTCTCCAGGCTTTAATAACTGATTTATCCCTTTTATACCTTACCCCCGCACCACTGTAGCATATTACATTATAACACAGCCAGTTTACTTGAACTATCTTATCAATCTATTTAATGTTGTCTCATTTGTTTTTACTCCCCTCAGACCTCTGTGAACATTATAGTTGTTTGTAGCAATAACAGATTTATTTTCCCAATCAATCAACTACAATAACCCCCAAGGCTATGCTCAAAGATTCACCCGAGGGCACAGAGGAATTGCCAAAAAGTAAAATACTATGTGTTTGAGAGTCTAAGTAATAAACCTGCAAGTAGACATTAAACTGTCCCAAATTATCCACCAGCAGAAGCATGCATACATGATAGATCCAAAAGTTCTATATAGTTTACATGAATTGCTCATTTGCACACCATCAACAATGGAGTTAGGGACAAATTACCTAATCAGGACTCTGAGGCCAAACACAGGGATAAAGAGAGAAACACAATAGTGTGATAGCACTGAGGCAAATTGTGACAGCAATCAGCACTGAGATGAAAAGCTTTTGATCTAACGGGGAATCAATATCTCATAGCCCAGCTTGCAAAGTACAAAAAAGCAGCTGCCAGGAAGACTGAACACAGATATCACACTCAGCAAGAGACGCTTCAGAGTTCAAATCTTTTATTCTTTTCTCATTGGCATCACGTCCTGCCTCGACCTGATAAACAGTCTTGCATAAAAAACCAACAAAACCAAAAACAGGTCCTTAGAGGAAGGTTTTGTATCCTGGAAGCCTGCTGTTAGCTGCAGCTATTTAGCAGTCCCATCACAAGACTCGTTCTCAGGCAGCTGAATCTAAAAAAGGCCACTGGGGTAAAGATAAAATGCAAAACCATTAAAACCACCCAGATCGAAACGCTACCAGGGAAATAACTGCCAAGGACATCACAGTTCGTCTAACTTTAGAAGGAGTGGGTGTAGCTGTGTACAAATGCTTTCTGTCACTTCTTTGCTTTAAATCTTCTACTGTCAGCTGGGCAGTTTATGTCTGCGGTTTGCCACAAAGCCCATCACAGCCACGTATCATAGAAAACACAGCAAGCCCAACTCTGCCTTTGGTGACATTTACTCATTGTAGCCATAAACCACTGAGCATACCTATTAGCCCGCTCTGTGATGCAACATTTTTCAACATGAAGTACTCTTCATAAACAATGTGCTTTTGTTATTGGTCCTAAGTCACCCTGATGTGGTTACAGACTCTTTGAGCCAATCATGGAAAGGAATAACAAAAGGTTCACCTCTGTGGGCATCGGCATAGTGACTGTTGCCATGCCAGCAGTGAGCTGCTCCCTTGCAAACCTCAGGTGCCTGTGGTCTTTGCTGTGATAACGTGCAAACGTGTGCATGTCAGTCATCCAAGTGCAACAGTAATTGGAGATTATGTATGAGAATTTCAGGAGCAGGACCACGCCTCCAAACTAGTGATGGCACGATACCATTTTTTTAATGTCCGATATCGATAACATAAATTTGGATATCTGCCGATACCGATATGAATCCGATATAGTGTTTTTTTTAATATCTTGCTGAATTTTGTATAAGTTCATGCTGAAGTTAAAAAAACCCACTAAGGCTATTCTGTTATATCTGTATGCAAAAAATACACTGCACCCAAAATATTTCAAAGTTCAGCAAAACTGATCAATCTAATGAACTTAAACCTGCTCCATCCTCCCTATTCTGGTATTTTAAAGAGTACTTAGCAGAAATATTAAGCAGCCTAACTAATAGGGTTCCAACTCCCAGCAAAAAAAAAAAAAAAAAAAAAAGGGAACCTTGCTGCGGTTATGAGCCGAGTTACGCCGTGTCACAAGTTTTGTGAGGTGCTTGTTTGATATTTAATGGATCGGATTACATTTTTTATTTCTCTCCGATATCCGATCCAGTAATTTAGGTCAGTATCGGATTATATACTGATACGTAATATTGGATCGGTCCATCTCTACTCCAAACACTCTCCTTCCGGTTGTCATCTATATAGGTTCCCCCAGTTCTGCAAACTGTTCATTCTTGTTTACGTGCCCCTCCCTCCCTCCTTGTTCTCAGTTCTAGTTTTAGTACACGGGGATCTGCCAGAGACGGGAGCCATCGCCAGTCCCCTTTGAGGCCTTCCCCAAACCGCAGCTCAATCCATGTCCAAGCATCACCTTTACCTACTAAAACGCTGTCAAACCTCAAATGAGGACGTGAGCCCAGCTACTGAAATGTGTTTGTTCTGCCTGTTGCATGTTAAACTGCAATATGGCATCCATCTGTTATAAGATGCTGAAGGCTGATTACGTGCATGGCTTTGAGTTCATGAGATGCCACAAGAAGGTAAACAGCTCCTATGCAGCACTGCATGTCACGGTTTAAGCCAAGAAGTGTCTCCGTCCTCCTTTTTCTCCATTAGTCATTCGTGTCAGCAGCTTGTCTTCCTTTCTCTCCCTGCTCATGTGGTCAGGACACTGATCATTCATCCTCCTCAGTGTGAGGCTGGAAGTCAATACCAGCAGGAAGCTCTCTTTTCAAGTCTTTCTCCCTGCGTGCCCTCTACAAGTGCAAAGACTTTCTCTGAAGGCTTCATAGCCTCCATACACTCCCATCTGCACCTTTATCTTTAGGGATGCTCACCATACGTTCCAAGATGAATCACTCTGGTTACCGAGAACATGGAGGAGAAGCTCTAGTGTTATGGCCCCAGGCAGTGGTGCTGTTTGTGTCTTGTGTTGCAGGATTTCATGTGTGGAAGTGCAGAACACCTGGCCAGCATTTAGCAGAACCTTTCAAACCCTGTGATGGTGCCTGCCGTCCTCCTTGGTTCCTGTTGACACTACATATGCCCCGGCTGCAAAGACACTCAGACATACCTTTGAATACCACAAAACAATGATCTTTTCATGTACTGTCTCAGAAACTTTACACTGAATTATCCATACAAGCTGATCATGTGCATGAAAACAAAAACAACCTACAGTGGGGCAAAAAAGTATTTAGTCAGCCACCGATTGTGCAAGTTCCCCCACTTAAAATGATGACAGAGGTCAGTAATTTGCACCAGAGGTACACTTCAACTGTGAGAGACAGAATGTGAAAAAAAAATCCATGAATTCACATGGTAGGATTTGTAAAGAATTTATTCGTAAATCAGGGTGGAAAATAAGTATTTGGTCACCTCAAACAAGGAAAATCTCTGGCTCTCACAGACCTGTAACGTCTTCTGTAAGAAGCTTTTCTGTCCCCCACTCGTTACCTGTATGAATGGCACCTGTTTGAACTCATCATCTGTATAAAAGACACCTGTCCACAGCCTCAAACAGTCAGACTCCAAACTCCGCCATGGCCAAGACCAAAGAGCTTTCGAAGGACACCAGGAAAAGTATTGTAGACCTGCACCAGACTGGGAAGAGTGAATCTACAATAGGCAAGCAGCTTGGTGTGAAAAAATCAACTGTGGGAGCAATCATCAGAAAATGGAAGACATACAAGACCACTGATAATCTCCCTCGATCTGGGGCTCCACGCAAGATCTCATCCCGTGGGGTCAAAATGATCATGAGAACGGTGAGCAAAGATCCCAGAACCACACGGGGGGACCTGGTGAATGACCTGCAGAGAGCTGGGACCAAAGTAACAAAGGTCACCATCAGTAACACACTACAACGGCAGGGAATCAAATCCCGCAGTGCCAGACGTGTTCCGCTGCTGAAGCCAGTGCATGTCCAGGCCCGTCTGAAGTTTGCCAGAGAGCACATGGATGATACAGCAGAGGATTGGGAGAATGTCATGTGGTCAGATGAAACCAAAGTAGAACTTTTTGGTATCAACTCAACTCGTCGTGTTTGGAGGAAGAAGAATACTGAGTTTCATCCCAAGAACACCATACCTACTGTGAAGCATGGGGGTGGAAACATCATGCTATGGGGCTGTTTTTCTGCCAAGGGGACAGGACGACTGATCCGTGTTAAGGACAGAATGAATGGGGCCATGTATCGTGAGATTTTGAGCCAAAACCTCCTTCCATCA
The DNA here is from genome assembly GCF_964374335.1 of Astatotilapia calliptera. Classification (NCBI taxonomy): domain Eukaryota; kingdom Metazoa; phylum Chordata; class Actinopteri; order Cichliformes; family Cichlidae; genus Astatotilapia; species Astatotilapia calliptera. Next base: position 3,604,141 of record NC_137430.1, read on the forward strand.
GTGAGAACTTTGAAGATGAAACGAGGCTGGGTCTTCCAACATGACAATGATCCAAAACACACCGCCCGGGCAACAAAGGAGTGGCTCCGTAAGAAGCATTTGAAAGTCCTGGAGTGGCCTAGCCAGTCTCCAGACCTCAACCCCATAGAAAATCTGTGGCGGGAGTTGAAAGTCCGTGTTGCTCGGCGACAGCCCCAAAACATCACTGCTCTCGAGAAGATCTGCATGGAGGAATGGGCCAAAATACCAGCTACTGTGTGTGCAAACCTGGTAAAGACCTATAGTAAACGTTTGACCTCTGTTATTGCCAACAAAGGTTATGTTACAAAGTATTGAGTTGTATTTTTGTTATTGACCAAATACTTATTTTCCACCCTGATTTACCAATAAATTCTTTACAAATCCTACCATGTGGATTCATGGATTTTTTTTTCACATTCTGTCTCTCACAGTTGAAGTGTACCTCTGGTGCAAATTACTGACCTCTGTCATCATTTTAGGTGGGGGAACTTGCACAATCGGTGGCTGACTAAATACTTTTTTGCCCCACTGTAGATATATCCCAGTTTTCTCTTCTGTTCCTGCTTCCATTTTCTTCATCTCTGAGGATGAAGTAAGCGTTCATGGACAATAATAGTCTCTATCTCATTGGGAAGTACAACTACCGTGTTGATGGTGTGGAACATATCAACACTGCAAACAGCTTTGGCGAGCTCTGTTCTTCATAGCTTCCCTGCTGCAGCTCCAAGCTGACAATAACACCACAACTGCGTATTTATTGACATTTGCAGACATGGATGGCTGAAAGAAATGAGATGGAAGAAATGATGTGTGCTGAGATGGGTGTGTGGATCGCACAGACACCTTGCTTCCTGATTTGCTGAACAAGCATCTCCATGGTATCAGATGAGAAGAATTTCAAGCTGCTGCACATGAATAAATGAAGTAGTTTAATATTTTTACACGAGTAAAATGTTGAAATGGGACGAAGCTGAAATACTTAGCAGATCCGCTTCACATCATTGTTTTTCCTCTGCATCTTCTACTGGTGGAGAGGAGGGGGAGATCACAGCAACCAAGTATGCCATCATCACTCTGCAGCTAGGGAGGAGTGTAATGATGGAGACAGAAAGAAGACAGCCGGGGAGCGCAAGGTTAGGGGAAGAAAATGAGACCAAGTGAGGAGGATGAATGAACGACTAAGAGCCGTGATGTGAAGGCGGGGCTTTAGCCGATGGGGAGCGAGTGTGCGAGTGTGCAGTTGAGCGTGTGAGTGGTGTACAATATGCTATTAAAAACACTCAAGAAATACCCCAGAACGCCACATATTATATGAAGTGTGTGACTGTATTACCATGCAGGTGTCTGCTCGCACACACAGTCATTATTCAAGCCTTATTCTATTTGGATGAATGGTTCTTATGCAGCGCTTTTCTACTCTTCTGAGCACTCAAAGCGCTTTACACAACTTGTGCATTCACCCATTCACACCCATTCGCACAAGCACATTGTTCTAAGTGCTTTCTAAGCAACATTCACACACACTCACACTCCGATGGATGCATCAGAGAGCAATTTGGGGTTAATATCTTGCCCAAGGATATTTGGCATGCAGACTGGAGGAAGCCAGGAATCAAACCACCAACCTTCCGATCAGTAGATGACCTGCTCTACCGCCTGAGCTACAGCCACCCCTGAAGAGCCTTCGGTTCGATTACATCAGGAGATCAAGGAATGTTTGATACCACCCGGAGCCTGAAGTATATTTTGTTCTCACAATCAGATATAGGAATGAGGGTTTTCATGAGTTTCTTTGGCCTTGATAGAGTATTTTGAACTCACACAGTCTAAATCATCTTTCAGGGAATTCATTAGCACTGGACAAAGTGTGGAGGTACTAAATCTATAAAGTGGATTTTTACTCAGAGAAGCGATTTCTCACTCTGCTTCAAGAACTAAAGGTTTCCTTTCATTTTATGTCCGCTATGTTTTATTAGCGCTTGATATTGTTTTGGGGATATTTTTAGTTCCCAGCTAAACCCTCACGTCTGAAGGAGGTTCTAATTTGGACATTTTGTTACGCTGCAGCACACAGTGATGATGGCGTGGAGGTATTTCCCCAGCTTCAGGACCACAGCGTGATTCAAACAGGTTTAAAGAGAATACCAGATTCAGCTTCCCGGTGTTTGAAATGAGCTTTAAAAGCAGCTTCTCTGGTAACAATGGAAAATACAATTTTTGGCAGTTTGTGATGTCAAGGGGAAAGCAGGGAGGGTAGCTAATGCCAATAATGTTCAGCTACTGACTATGACAGGTGGAAGCTCTGAGCCTGGATCACAGCAGCGAGCTGGCCAGAGCCTGCCAGCATGTGTGTACATGCTCGTGAATGCAACCATGTGTGTGGCTTGTTACGGCTTCGTGGGATTTTAGAGTCGCTTCTGTATTTGAGGCTGACGCCGTTTCCACGACAACACCCCCGGACACGTGTCGCCAACATTTGCCAACTGCTGCAAAGACACATCTGCTACCACGAGGAAGCGGTAAGAGTCATTCACAGTGTGCAAAGTCGCAGCCATTCATTCATCAGAGGCTGGTGAATTTCCCAAGGACAGCACTATTCTGATTTTTAAAGCCTGAAGGGCTACATCCAAGTAACTCAGCGCAGCTGCATCTGCAAGGTGGTGAACTTTGCCACCTCCTGCCTGACCATCTGCTTCCATTCAAATCTGCGAGGCCGTCTTTGCTGTAATTAGAGCCACAACACTAAGTAAGAAAGCCAAGTGTTCCTAAGATCTTTGCCAGGAACAGCTCTGAGGGTGCTACAATATTTATATATTATATTTATATCATTACTAATGCAAACACTGCCCAACTACTGTTTTGTATTTCCAGTTTTTTAAAGCAGATAACACAAAAGTGTCACATGATCATTCTGGCTAAAGTACTAAAGAAACACACAGAGTAATTAATAATAAGCATAGATGTAAAAAATTAGGCAAAGGAAGGAGTTACTTTATATTATCACAAATATTATTAACAAGACTTTTAAATATGTCAGTGCTGGTATATGAGACAGCCTCAGGCACTGACATATCTGACAGGTACTGAGAGCAAAGCATCCTGGGATTCTGGCAGAGGTCAAAGTCACTTCTTGCTGACATTATTTTAAAAATGTAAACAAATGACGTTTGGCGTCAGTTTGTAGCAGAACAGAACTTAGCTTGAAATAATCAAACATGTGACCAGCAGTGCTCTTGTTTTTGCTCTTTCTTGCCCAGTTGCCCCCACACCACAGTCAGCTGTTCTGAGCCAGCTGTTTACCTTTGACCTTCAGCACTTTTCTCTCTATCCCCTGAGTCACCCTCTGAGCACTTTGATCATGTGCCAAGCTGCCATTTGCCAAGCTGCCAAGCATACTGCCAGAGGCCCACCATCACCGCCTGCCCTTGGGTGATGGAATGATGCGCAGGCACAAGCCCCTGACGGGTGTCCTGTTACTGGGGTGAATTCATGGGGACAGCTTAGAGGCTCAGTGGAGCTGAGGTCCATTAGCAAGGTCCTCAGCCAGGGATGCATCTGAGCCATCAGCATCATATAATCGGTACCACGCTGCCACGGACCTTGTTGCACATGGCACATGAAAGCAAACTCACAAACCTTAAATAACACAAGCTGCAGTTACATGTTTGCTAGTCTCTACCTGCTTATCTGTCTCACTCTGACACAACCCCCTCTGGGACAGAGACGGAGGGTGAAGGAGAAGCAGAGGAGGGGAACTGATGATGAGGTGATATTATGATGTAGGAGGAGATGAAGTCACGAGGTAGGCAGAGACAGACAGCAGCTGAGAGATCTGAGATGGATGATGCGACAATGCCTGGAAACTTTAAGGTGTATATTTTCCTCTTTGAAACGTAATATTGTTTCTTATATCCCAAACGTTGCGGCTGAACGGCCTGATCCACACAGCACATGTTGCTTAGCAACTTTCGCTTTAACAGAGAGTCAGATGAGGAGCTGTGGCAACAGCGGTGCAAAGCAAGTACGCTCTGGACTAAAAGTACATGCTGCTGTTTAGAGTTTCATGTGAAGTCCGTCTGGTTTTGCCCACCTTTGAAGTTTAAAGCATTTTGCATCAGGACATTTATGACAACGCCTGGATTTTCTCTTACACAGACAGATGATGCCTCAAAGCAAGTCTCATCTCTGGGCTTGTTTGGACATTTTGCCTCAAAAGTAAGGTTAAAAAAAGCTTTTTACTTATTTATTCTTCTATAATGACCTTCGGGCTCTTTCAAAGAGTTATTGTGATGCATAACATAAATGTTAAACTTTAATATTTAGTGGCCACCAAAGGATAAAAACTGCATATTGTTACAGTCGCATTAGGGCAAACAGTGGCTGGCGACTGCAGCACAACTACAATTACTGTGTGCACTGAACTGACAATCTCACTGTCATCAGCTACACTTGGCATATTCAGCGTGACTTTGGTGCACCAAGACATGGGCAAAATGGCAATAACATGCCATCTGATAATAATATGGTGATTACTTGGGATGAACCAAGAATACAACCAATTGGTTCCCACCTGAGTCAAATCCACCATTGCAAAAAGATGTATCACACTTGCACTCACCAGCTCAGACTGACTCACACTGATTGCAATGCTCTGACAGGCTGTATTCATAACGTAGAGGACAATTATTTGCAAACCTTCACCAAACGGTGAGTGCAGTTTGCCTGAGACAGACCATGAGTGGTTGGAGACAGGTTGCCTCCCACAATGCAACCTGTGCAGTCACCTTGAGATCAAAAGTAGTTGCCCATTTTGTTGACACAGCTACTTGCTGTCTGCCAAAAAAATTCCAATGGAATCATGAATGGAAGTTTTGTCCAGCTGATGACTGCGTCACAGTTTGGCTACTTTCACGTGCAGCTGGTCTTCTCAGCTGTTCCTGTGCTGCATCACATACATTAAAATATTACATAAACTCAGGAGATTAATGAGTTTACAGAGCAGCTGAATTCCAACTGTGACCCAATATGGAAACGGAGAGTTTTGTTTCTCTTAAATGATTAACTTTCTCCTCACAGCATTAAAATGATCTGTGACAAGTTGTCCCTTTGGTGCTGCCATCCTGTCCTTTCCTTGCACAGACACACACACACACACACACACACACACACACACACACACACACACACACACACACACACACACACACACACACAGAGGCAATTAGCTCAAATTTACTAGCACCTGTCTGATCGCTGGAAAGGGCCAACAGATGTCACGGACCCGGTTCCGGGGACTCGGGGTTCGTGAACAGTGTGGACCTTTATTGTTATTAGTGTATTGGATGTATGTTTGCTGCACTGTGTTCTTGTGTTCAATGCTGGTGTGTGTATGTGTGTGAGGCTGGAGGATGAAGGACAGCCACCTGCAGGCCTGATGGGTGTGGCCCTGCCAGCTGCTGGTCACGCCTAGCTTACCACACACCTGCTTCTGCTCAGGATCGTCGGGGGAGCTACTTAACATAGACTCCATGTCAGTGTTTGTAGTGCTGGTCAGTGTATGCCTGCTGGAGTTGGTGCCATAACGGCTGTGTCTGTGTTTTTTCCTCAGGAGAGTGGAACACGGGACTGCAAGACACACGGGGTGTGTGAAGGCACAGGGGCAGAGAGCACGGGATACCAGCACTTGGGAGAAGACACGTCACGGGAGTCGAGGGAGCACTTTTGGAGATTCAATGTGTGGTGTACATTTACCTCACTGTAAATAAACCCACTGTTCATTTCATTAAGTCCAGCGTTTGGGTCCTTTCTCCAACATCCCCCACGGTCTGCCCCCCAGACCGTGACAACAGATGGAAAGACTGCAGAGAATGTGTGATTTTTTTATTACAACTAACAAACAGTGAACATGTTGTGACAGACTGGTACCCAACAGATGTATGGGAACACACACACACACAGACACACACACAGACACACACACACACACACACACACACACACACACACACACACACACACACACACACACACACACACACACACGCAGTTTAGCTTTAACTCAACAGTCAGGCCAGACAGATGCTACCTTATTAAGGCCCACATTGCACAACCCCAGCACTGCAGCTCTCCCTCTTTGTCTCACGTATTCAAGCTCCCTGTATGTCTTTCATTTGCTCTTTACTTTCCATTTGCGTCAGTTCAGGCCATCTAATAACAAGCAGTGAAAACAATAGCACTTTGAAACAGTAGACTGCTGTGCTATATGACTGATAACCGTCTCCTGACACACATACGTACACCCTGGGGATAGGAGATATGTGTCGCTGCTTCCATGACCTTGAATTGGTTTCATGTCATGTCTGCGCATAATGAGAGCTGCTAACGCTGCTGCGTGCCTTCAGGGAAGGAATGAGGGATTGATGATGAGAATGTGAACGCAAAGCAGAGGTTACTCTTCCACTGATGTCAGCGCAGGGTGATCACAGCTGACACGACATGGAGATGGTATGGAGGTTTTTAAAAGCCCTACAGGGACAGCAAGCAGGAAGCAAAACAGCAGCAAGAAGACACAAAGGAACATTTCTAGTCTTATTTGAAGGTTTTCCTATCATGGCTCTAACGCAGTGTGAATACTAATCCACACATGATCCTGAAAAAGTAGGGGCAACACTAATAACATGGATGCTAAGAATTGATATTCATAAAAGGCTGTCATGAAAAATATATTATAAACGTAATAATTTCAATAGCTGTATTTCTATAATAGTGCATCAAACAAAAACTGTTCATATTAAACAGCTTTAAAAACCTCTCCCATGATCCTCATTTTCATAATATCAGCAACCCTGAAAGAGCAGCGGCTTGGCTGGGATCGTGTAACAACCAACTGGCCTAAACCTCTGAAAGGGAAGTTCCTGTGTGAGTGAATCAGCACCAAGGACAGAGGCAGAGTGGAGGATGTGTTAAACTGGCTATGGAGCGTCGTAGGAGCCTGAGAATGAAACGTTTGCAAAAATCCTACACATGAGGTTTTAAATGGGGAGATGTCACAGCAGATATATGCATCTTTACACAGTGTACGGGTCTAGTGTCTGACCTCTGGGAGCTTTCTTATGTTCTAAAAATGACATAAAAATACAGATTTTTCCACCCATAAATCTAACAAAGACATAATAATCCAAACACACTTTCCTTTTTATGTCCTTTTGAGAACTCTGGTACTCGTGCTGTGACACCCTCTGCAATAGGGATGGGTACCGGTATCCGGTGCCATCATACATAAACGGCAGTAACCAGACCGAAAAGCAGCGCACATTTCGGTGCTTTTTTCCTGAGATGTCATACACTTTAGATTCTAGCCAATCATTTTACCTTTCCAAGGATAGTAGGCGGGCCCAGGTACGTGCGTTCTTTTAGAGCAGAGCTACAGAATAAAAACGCCCAAGGCAAAGCAGTCAAAAGTCTGGCTGTACTTCACAGCAAAATATGCAAACTCAGCAGCAACAAGTGCTTTAAGCTGATACTGTGATACTGTCAAAGGAGGTAACTCCTCAAATCCGATGAAACACCTGGCGACGCATAGCGTTTTGTTAAAAGCCGAGAAATGCGCCGTATTTGATAGCTTGCTGCGAGACCTCACACCGAGCACATCTACTGCGGATGTGTATGTCTGTGAAGGTTCTCAGTCATCCAGGTCATCGTAGTCAAAGGAGCTTGCAAAGAAAAGCGTCTGGACTTCTTTAAGTTGCTTGAAGACGTTTCACCTCTCATCCGAGAAGCTTCTTCAGTTCTAAGGTCAAATGGTGGAGAGTCCCAGATATAAACCCAGTGGGAGTTTCCCCCCACAGAGTTTGCCTTTCCTGGACTGCGCGGTGCACATCGAAGAGAACGGCAACCTCAACATTGAAGTTTACCGGAAGCCCACACACACAGACCAGTACCTCCTCTTTGACTCCCATCACCCTCTGGAACACAAACTTGGAGTAATCAGGACCCTACACCACCGGGCAGAACATGTTCCCTCTAAGCCTGAAGGGAAAAAGAAGGAACACACACATGTAAAGGAAGCACTCAAAACGTGCGGCTATCCTAAATGGGCGTTCTTAAAGTCAGCAAAGAGGCACAGAAAAGAAGATCAGACACCAGCGAGGGAGGATAAGAAGGACAGACGCAACAACATTGTCATCCCCTATGTAGCCGGTGTATCAGAAAAACTCAGGAGAGTTTTCTCCAAGCATGACATCCCAGTGTATTTCAGACCCAGCAACATGCTCAGACAGAAACTGGTTCACCCGAAAGACAAAACGCCAAAACACAGACTTAACAATGTGGTGTATGCTGTACAGTGCAGCGAGCAATGCCCAGACCTCTACATTGGAGAGACCAAACAGCCACTTCACAAGCGCATGGCACAACACAGAAGAGCCATCTCCACAGGACAAGACTCAGCAGTCCATCTGCATCTTAAGGTCAAAGGTCACTCTTTCGAGGATGCCAATGTTCACATTTTGGACAGAGAGGACAGATGGTTTGAAAGAGGAGTGAAAGAAGCATCTATGTCCACTGTGAGCGACCATCTTTGAACAGAGGCGGGGTTTACGACACCAACTCTCTGCCATCTATAATCCAGTTTTGAGATCCTTCCCAGACGCCTTAACGCCCACTCACATCCTGGGCCATCTGACCTCAGGAATTCGCATGATAAGGTGGGGCCAGGTTTCACAATGAGCTCACCCGAAACTCTGGCTGATTGTGACCTACACCCAATTTCACACCTTGGCTCAGGCGATTAGAGGATCATCAGGGGGTCCTTTTGTCCCTCTGTGGGGGGAAACTCCCACTAGGTTTATATCTGGGACTCTCCACCATTTGACCTTAGAACTGAAGAAGCTTCTCGGATGAGAGGTGAAACATCTTCAAGCAACTTAAAGAAGTCCAGACGCTTTTCTTTGCAAGCTCCTTTGACTACTGCGGGTGTGGTGCCTGTTATTGGAGCCGCAGTTTGCAACATCCCCCAAAAACACGAAGAGGAGAGTCCTGGCCCCTAGCCCTGCCAGTGTAGCAGAAATGATGAGGATGATGATGCAGCAGCAGCCGTTCTTCTCTGCGTGAGTAGCTTAATGTTGTTCCTGTGTAATTTACGTTGAGTAGGCTAACCACGTTATTACATTAATGCATGTAAGGTGAACTAGCAAACATCATCATAGCTACATGCAGCTGTCTTCTTGTTTGATGGCAGATACTCCCTTCACCCTGGCCAAAAAGGCTAAAATGACCAAAGAAAAAGTGGAAAACAGCTAAACATGAGAGGTTTTTGTGTTCTTCATTCTTTAAGCACCAGTTCGAGCACCGTTTCAAAAGTACCGGTTTGGTACTGGTATCGGATAAAACCTAAACGATACCCATCCCTACTCTGCATGTCCTAATGCTACAGGCACTACAGCTGGGGACGCTCTCAAATACTCCAACTGCAATCTTCCCTTCAGAAACTAAAATTTAAATGCAGCAATTGATTGAAGACAGAGAGATTTAGGGGTCAAGGTCCAAAAGGACATTCCACAGAAAGTGAGCACAGCAGGCTGACCCGAGACTGAACTGAAGCCGAAGAGTTTTCATTTGAGAATCAAAAGCCTCTCAGCAATTCATCACATGATTTAAAATCTTTCCTTCTGTGGTTCATATTCAGAGATGAAACCTCAGTGTTCCTCTGCACACTTTGCAAACACTGATCTCTGGTAGTGATACTAATGTGAGCCTGCAGTTCATTCAATTATCAATCCCTGTCCAAACAGTCACCAGAGCAGCTGTGTCAGCCCTGATGTATTTGCACAGATTGTACTCAGGCAAATTCAATTACATGCACTCACAACACATGGTGCTTAAGTGACGGTCATACAGTCGCCAAGAAAAACTGGACGTTGTTTGAGAGGCGTGAGTCTGAGCCAACACGAGAGTGCGTTTAAGTAAATATCTGCTGTTTGCTCAGGATCTTAGAGCACGTCTTTATTAAACCCACATTTCACTGGAAAGATGCAGGTGATAATATGGCCCGAGCGTCGCACACTGACAGGGCCAAATATAATCAAACAGAATAAACAGTGTGACTGAAAAGCTTGCTCATCAAAAACAGATGAATGGGCGCCCGCTGCACGAAGTGTTAATCAATTCCTCTGCGTGTCGTGAAAGACGGAGGCACCGCCTACGCTGATCACCTAAAAAACACAAGTTTAAATTAGCCTGTGACTCACTGAGCCTCTACGGCCTCTGTGCACTTTTAATGGCAGTCCTGTGTGGAACTGCTGGCAATGAGGCACGTCTCATTATGTGGAAAATCACACTGGCCCAGACGATGTCATGCCAGGCAATAAGATGGCCGCATCGTCTTTCAGCGCAATTTAAACGTCTGCGAGACAATTGGAAACAACGGTGGCACTTCAGTGATCACGACCACGCTACAGCAAATTGGACAGCTGGCTTTTCAAGCCGGTATCGAACGCTCGGTAAGGTTTTAGTGTCCCCACAGAAGGAGACAGCTAAAATACTTAATCACACACAGAAGCAGGCCTAGCTCTTGTCCACCATTCCCTTCCCTGTCATTAAAATATTCCCTCTACTAATTACCTATCCATCTTGTCTTTCACTGGAAAAATTTGCCTTTACGACTGAGAAAGCCTGCAAATACAGCAAGATCAGACTGTTAAAGAAACACAAAACAAAAGAAGAGCTGCAGGAGTTTAAATGATTAATCAGCTGTGAAATATTAAGGAGCTATAAATCAGGGTGTAGGGGAGAGGGAGGAGCAAACCTGTAACTTAAACTGAGCTGACGAGCCCTCGGCGAACAGAGGGAGAAAGCGAGGAGAGGAAGGAAGCAGCGATAGAAGGGAAGAGAGCGAGACTACACGACAAAATGCAAAGAGGAGGGAGTAAGAAAGGAGAGGCTGACATTTAAGCAAAGGATAATGAGGTGGAGGAGAGAAAGGAGGAGCAAATACAAAGACTGTGACGACAATAAAATGATGCAAAGAACTGAAACTGCATTTATGTGCTTAACAAAACTGTCATGAACATGATGTCAGTATGTAAAAGACAAATGTAAACCTTTGACTAGGACGCAGTAAAAACGCCTGATGTGTGTCTGTAAAGGTCTTTTCTTATAGACCAATCAGCAGTTGCAGGTGGAGTCACTGTTTATCCAGTCCTGGCCTGCATCTTCCTCTGATCATCCATAACAAGCTCTTTCAGCTGAGAGCAGGAAATGTCGTTTTTAATCCGCCCTCTCAATTACCTCTCACCGCGAGGGCAACGGGAATAACAAAAGTACTTCATGTGACAGTGTCGCAGATTGCTCCTAATCGTGTTACGAAAGCTTTTGCAAACTACAAAATGAAGCCATTTACCGTTCCTGCTGCACTTCCTTCACTGGGTCAGCGCTCATTAAACCGAGGAGAGAAACCTATGCTGCTCATAATATAAACCACAGCTGCACACACTCCCTGCAGAGCCCTGGAAGAATCCACAACCACGACTGGAACCAGGCAGCCGATCAGCTGCTAATGGGGTGGGACATAAGAGCCGTGGGATCATAAAACATAGCCGGGGACTTAGTGGGGCCTACAGCTCATCCCTGATGATTAGATGACAGATGGCAATCACATCTGAGGAGGAAACGTTGAAGCTACTGAGCACACACAGACGACCCCCACTGGGGGTCTGATTGACTGTGTATAACAAACCCTGTTCATGGCTCAGGGTTGGACTTCTGTGGTACTGGTGCACACTTCAGGTTTCAATCTGCTTCTTGATGTTTTGCTGGAGCACCCCGTGAGAAGTCTTACCAGAGTTGTCCCAGGGTTTCTGGGGGTGTTTAGATGCTGCGTTTGGTGGGGGAGTCTAAGTGTAATGATAAATATAATAATGCTATGCTTGCTAACATAGCAAAAGTAGCTGTACGTACTTAATCATTGCTGAAAGTTCAGTCCCAAAATGACGCATGCTACCTCACTGAAAGCAGACAGCAGCCAATCATCAGCTCTCTTATCAAAGGCAGCTTTATTCCATCCTGTTCTGTTCTGCTGCCTTGCTGAGTTTAGCATAGCAGCACATGAACCGGTTCTCAGCTCCTTGAGTTGGGCAGCCCTACACCTCACAGCGAGCTCTTGAAAATCACAAATAAACTGCCATCATCTGCTGGAGTCCTAGACAGACTCACATGGTAGTGAAAACTGCCACAACTGCATCCTGACCAGTCGACAGGTAGGAAAACAGGAGCCAGGTGAGAGCCAGGTCATCTTTTCTCTTCAGAGTGATGGAGAACTCTACAGTTTCTTATGCAGCTTAGATCCTGCTCCTTTAGGGGTTGTCTTCACCTCTCCCTTTCCCCTAGCATCCTCCTCTGTCAAACCTCTGTACATCCTTCTTCACTACATCCATTGTCCATCTCAGCCTGTCTCAGCCCATCTCTGACTTTGTCTCCAGACCGCTCAGCTTGAGCTGATACACTCATTTATAATCCTGGTCACTCCTAATAAAAGCCTCAACACTGTCAACTCTGCCTCCTCCAGCTCGGCCTCCTGTCTCCAAACCATACATCACAGCAGGTCTCGCTATCATCTTGTAAACCTTCGTGTTCACTCTTGCTGCTATCCTTCTGTCACAAATCACCTCTGACACTTATCTCCACCCACTCCACCGCTGCCTACACTTAGAGCAGATCCCGATGTAATCCCAGTCTGTCAGTCCTCCCACACACCTCACCACTGTCTCGCTGTCCTCATATGTGTCCTCCACCAGGCTCACATACTTCACAGCCACTCCCAGCTTCCTCATGCAATATAATCATGTGTTTCTCCTGCTGACCTTCTCTATACCTCTCCATCAACACCCTCTTCCTCTTTCCTTCCTGGACACGAAGGCACATTGTACTGCTGCTCACTGATCATCACCTCTTCTCTTCACTTAGCGTCAGCATCTCTTTACATCACCTTTATCCCCTTGTAGTTACTTTAGCACTTTGTTCTTGAAAACCAGCTCCAGTACCCTTTGTCTCCATCCCTCAGACTGTGTTAAACTCTCTGGTTAAAGGTCCATCGCCCTCTCTCCAAGACATGTCCAATCCTGCACAGCTATGTCATCGGGACCAATCACGTTCCACTCTTCACAGCTGCCCGCACGTCCTCCTTATTATTCCTCAGTACTTACTGATTCACTAATGTTCCTCCAGCCATCCTCTCTCTCCTTCATTTCCTTCATTCCTCAGGTGCTTACAGTATTTCTTCCACCTTCTCTTCACATGTTTGAAAATTAGCTAAGCGGCCTCATTTGATTTTATTTTCCAATTGTGGGCAACACCCTGAGTCTCTACAGGCTTGCAACAAGCTGATCTGCAGCTTTATCCCCCACACGATGCCATTAAAATGAATCTGCGGTTTGAAAAAAACGTTCCCTGTAAATATCAGGAAATCCTGTTTAATGGGGTTTTTCTCATATTGAAGAGAGAAATCTGCAGCTAGAGGAACAGCTTGTGGTTTATGTTTCCACGGTCTAATGTTACACCGAGACGCAAATGTTTGCTCCAATTAAATATAATGTTTATAATCTATATTCATGACGTGGATTTCCTATGTTACCATCCAACAGTGAATCTGTTTGTTCTTTGCGGCAGTCGTGTGCACTTTGTTTCCCGTGAACATTCAAACAAAGTGACGCGTACATTAAAAAGGTTTGTGTGGGAACAATAACTCGGTGGCTCAGATACGTAAAGGTTTGTTCATTTTCCTCACACTGTTTATTTGACACTATTTACTTATTACAAAGATCAGTGTGTGTTTTTCCATATAAATCACCTTAATCTCAAATATCTTGTTCGTGTCTTTTATTCATTACCAGCACAGCAAAGGGTCAAAACTGAAAGCCAGAAAGAGAGTGTTGGCTAACAGGGATTATATGTGTACAATTAATATTTACTGTAATAGTAAGTGCAGTGGCATGTATACCACATGACACATTTATGTGATAAAAATGTGATTAACAGCTTTTCTTTCTCACAAAAATCACCAAATATAGAACCAAACTGTAGCTGCTGGTAAAAGTAGCAGAAACACAACTTCATGCCTCATTAAGATCTATTGCACCTCTGTGACTGTGCACAGCACCTGTGTCCAGCAGGAACTGGGCCAGAATCAGGACTTGAGTGGATTCGTACAGCTGATTAACAGCAACTCAAAACAGTTTCAGTTGTGTAACTAAACAGCTCCTCTTGGCTTCACTAAAGTACCAGCAGATCCATAACATGTGCCGACTGACCAGGGTACTCTGACCCTCCCTGTTACACACTGCTCTCTAAGGCAGGGCGGCAGGAACGTCTTTACACAACAAAGCATATTCAGATGAATTTCAGCTTGTACACGTGGCTGGCCTGGAAGCAATTTAGCATTAAATAAATCTCACGATGTGCTCAGGAGGGAGTGACTCGTGCTGCTTTGGTACAATTAACATGGTGTCAGAGAGACAGCCAGGATAGATGGGACTGCATTCAAGATAAGAGATGGAGCAATGCAACCTCAAACCCAACTGTTAGAGCCAAGCATGCAAAACCGCAGAGAAAAGAAAAGTTTCAGCTGTAAAATAATAATATTGAGAGTTATTTACGCCCACAGAACTGTCAAACACTAACAAACACACCAAACGAACTGTTTACAGCACGTCTCCTTTCTACAGAGCAGGTTTCTGCCCTCGTTCCAGTCTTGGCCGTTGTTCCCTTTGGACCTTATTAAATCTAATGCAACAAACATCACAACAGCTGGACAGGCCATCAATTAGAAAGGGGAGGGCTTTAAAACCTGACGACAATGAAGAAACTCTCTAACTTCTGAAGTAAAAGACTTGTAACTACATATATCCACACTGCCACTGTGTCATCTGTTATTTATGCAGCACACACTCAGGATGCACGCAGGTGCCTGTTGTTGATAGATTTGATATCCATGGATTAAAAAGGGCCACGTTTAGAGCCGGTCACAGGCTTGTGGTTATTACTGAGGTATGAACACCACAGCAGGCGACTGATAGCTCACAGATGGACGGGCTGGGGGGCTTTTGTCATCCTGGTCTGGCAGCCTGTGTGCACGTGTGGATACGGACGTAGCCGTGTGCACATCACAGTACGTGTCGAGTCAGACACAGACGAGTATGGAAGCAGGAGTCCCTCCAGAGCTGGTGATGGATCAGTGCGAGTTCTCGACCATCTCCTGTTCTTCAGTGTCGGCCCATTACAGAGAGACCTATGCAAAGCTGCCATCGACAATGAATGGAGCGGCTCTGCTACCTATTAATTAAGCTGGTGTTTATGGGGCTCTGGTGGCAGCCATATTAAACGCAAGCCCAATGCTATCAATCAGCATAGTGTTTAATGACACTCAATTAACTGAATATTTAACACAAACATCGTTTTCAGCACACCTCGCATACGTCTCCTTAGCAACCACAGCTCTTCTTGGTCTTCAGTTGAACAGATTTTCAGTGGGACTCAAGTCTTTGGGTCGTCTGCCTCTTTCTCCAAGCGTCAGCAGAGTCTCTGTCACCAGAGGACCCACTTCCACACTCAGAGCTTTCTCTCGCTGCTTTTGCTAGATTCGGTCTGCACCTCGTGGCTCTTTGAATTGAATCTCTTTGAAACTTAAAATGTTATAGTAAGGCTGATTATGGCGTCATCTGTAAGGATTCAGCTCATTAATCTGTGACAATTGTACGTGAACCATTAGCAGTGCTCAGAAAGGGGCTGCTTAGCCTTTAATATAGTCTGTGGTGCAGACAAGAAATTATTTCTACTAATAAAAATCTCAGTTTTGAAAATGAAACAGAATATTTTTCCTCTCAAAAACGAAGATTAAGACAAACATTTTAACAATTACATGAACATCTGGATATTATCTCTAAACTGCTTGGAAACTCTCTTTCCATTAAATCATTTTATTTGTTTTATCTACTACATAGTATGAAGTGTGGTGATTTAGCTGTGTAAACTCTGGGATCTGATCTAACACATCATCAGTCCGGTTCATGCTGATTCAGAAGTGTTGGTGTGTTGGATCCATCCGAGCCAGAGCAGGCCCCACCGCATGCCTCTGAGCAGAACGGTGAGATTAAGCCGCTCTGAATGAGGCCTTATCGCACGGTCCACAATGTAATCTCATTTCCTTTTCTAAGACACATCAGATAAGATCATTACCTACGCTGCAGCCATGAATTAAACCTGTCCTGATTACTACTACACAATCTGGGACTCACTGTGCACCAAGCAGGCAGAGTGAATTTTATCCACTGAATTGGCACATCACCCAGCGCTTCTGTCGACACGCCCTTTCCCCGTGACCTTTCTGCCAGCGATGGCTTTGATTGAGTACAGGCGGCTTCAAAGTGGAAATCTCAATGAGAACGGCCTGTCAGAGAGTTAATCCACACCCCACCTGCATGTTAATTTAACTTTGGTTAAACTTTGTGTGCCTGAACTTCCATATTTTAGACATTCATGGCTTTCAAAATGAACCTGCGCATTTTTGTGAGTAATTCAAAATAACAACCAGTGGCACACATGTTGGATCTTAGAGTTCCATTTTAACCTTAGTGTCGTGGCCTCTAGCTTCTCTGGATGTTCCTCATCGCCAGGGCGGAGTCAGGCTCTGGTTCCCGCCTCTGTCCTCACCTGCGTTACTCACCTGCTGCTCATGACCAGTGATCACCTCTGGCCTATTTAAGATCTCGGTGGAGCGTGGCTCGCCTGTGTTACCTCGTGCTCTTTTCAAACGTTGCATTATCTCTTTTGTACAGACCTCCCTGGACCCCTGCCTGCTGCCCGTCCCTGTGGACCTCGTTTGGATGAGTGTGAGCGTGAGTGAGCCCGTCTCATGGATTAGATTTTGTGGAGTGCTATGTGACGAGGAGTGTGGACGTTTCCCCGCCCGGGACCTTCTCTTGGATTCCCTGGAGCCCGTGTCCACCTGTCACTGTATGTATGTGTATATCTCACCTGGTGTCTGCTGTAAATAAAAGTCCTGCACTCGAGTCCTGCACCAGTAAAATCTGACAGTTTGTGTTGCTTCCCTGATGTTCCTGGTTTCCACGTCTCTGTGTGAGTCGATCTCTGTTACTTTAATCTGATTACCCCGCCTCACAGCTGGGAAAGGCTCCTGTCTGCCTGAGCATCAGTGTGGAGATCCACTCACCACAGATCACTTTTAATATACATTCCACTCGCTCGTCCTTATTTTAGGTTTGACAGCGTTTTAGTGGATAAAGGTGATGCTTGGACATGAGCTGAGCTGCGGTTTGGGGAAGACCTCACAGAGGCTCCCGGGCCTGGCAGATGTGAAGAAGTTAAAGAGTTGAAAAGGGGAGGGACAGAGGGTGGGGCACGTAAACGAGAAGGAACAGCTTGTAGAACTGGGGGAACCTCTGTAGATGAGAACTGGCAGGAGCGTGTTTGGAGAGGTGGTCCTGCTCCTGAAATTCCAGTCATTTTTTCGGACACACAGTTCTGCGTATACATGTTAAAGTTGTTTTAGTGGTTATGTGAAAGAACTGCATGCATTTACTTTTTGTTCCTGACAACAATTTCTAACTAATTAAAGACAGTCGGTGGTTTCCATTAGATGGAAGCAGGGTGAGGAAGACATAAAAAATTGTGACAAGGAGGAAAAATATAAGTTAGGGAAGAAGAGAGTGTCAGGAAGGAGGAATTAAAAAGCAAACCGAGAGAGAGAGCAGCAGAGGAAGGAAGAAGAAAAATAGGTTTGTAAGAAGGGCTGCAGGCACACCACAGCTAAACAGATAAAGAAGAGAAGGTGAGATAAAAGCATCCGAAAGAGTCCACAAGAGGCAGGGACCCGAACAGAAGACAAAATCTGCATAAAGGGTAAAAAGAGAAAGTGAGGAGGGCAGCATGAAAAGGTAGAGGCGCTACTCTCACTGAGCTCAGAACGACACAGACTTTATTCATGCAGGCAGGGTTGTGCAAACAAGCCTTTTCTTCTGTAGCAGCAACCGCAGCGTCCCACACTCACATCTGTTTGCTGTCATGCCCAAACACTGCATCCCCATTGGATGCTGAGCAGACAGCGGACATGTGCCCAACATGCAAACGACAAAGTGTGCACAAAGATGAAGCCGGGCGTAACAGGCAGAGAAGAAGACGGCAAACGAGAGAGCAGAGAATGACAGATAAATTCATATCAATTGAATAATATAGGAGTGTTAATGGTCTTCCTAATTATAACCAGGCCTGCCATTAGCAGATGCTGGCGGACAATCTGCTACAGTTAGATAAATGGCAGCTCTGCGAGGATGTGGAGGGCGTCAGTGGCTTTACGACACGTACGCAGAGATGTGTCTGGAGGGATATCATCTGGGACTGGCAGCATACAAAACACGTTTCCTTTCCATTCACTCTCATGTCAGGTGCATCTGAAGTGAGAGTCGCGTCAGCGTGAATGTGCACGCTGTTATCACACCCCAGAGTACACGGGGGTCTCAGGTGCCCTGATCCTAATGTCATTACCTCTATCTCAGCATGGGGCCTCATCATAACACTTAAACACACAAGGCCACAGCAAGGTCAGCAGTGACAGAGTGCGCCTGTTCCAAGCCTGCCGGTCCCGTTCTCCTTCGATGTCTTCAGTTAAATTAGCACCCTCAAACCAAGATGGATTATAAATCCGTTTGTGCTAGGACGCCACACGCCGCCGCACCGATCATTAGCCTCGGTCTTCCTCGTAGAAAGTTAAAGGTGCCTCGCTCCTTGGCTTTCTCTGCGTTCACACCTTTTCGCTCTTAAGGGCTGCACACACAACAATGAAAAAGGATCAGTGAGAAGGAGGAAAAGGTTGGGACGCTTTCACGCTGCTGTAGGCTACGACCGTTAAACCAAGACACGACCACAGCTAACACAGGAATGAGTCCTGTGATCTACTCTGACGCGTCCTGGATGCACGTGTTTCACGCCGCATGTAGTGAATGCACCAGATTAAAGTGTGGAACCAAAGACTCGTGTTGTCCTATTACATACTGATCATGTTCGGCCAACATGAAACACGTGTGAGGTTTTCTATGTAGGCATGCACAAGTGTTCCTCAGGTACCAGTATGTTCACTGCATGAGTGTGATCGTGTACACTCGTGAGAGCCGGATTAGCACAAACCCCCCCAGACGTGGTCTCAACAGCTGGGAAGGATGCATATGGACGCTCACACAAACATGGAGTCTTCAGTTCCATGTAAGAGCCACAGGAAATGTGCTGCAAACTATAGAAGCTAAAAAAGGGTCCATGAAAACCAAGCCTCATGAATATATACCAAACATTATCTCAAGTCTTGAAGGACTTTTGTATGAATTTTCATGAATATCTTTGATGATAAATAGTCTTACACAATCACAAAGAAGATAACAAGAGAGATATCAAGATTCTGTCCATAAATTATGCATATTAGTGCTCATGACCTTTAAATTGAATGTGATTTCCTTTCAGACGTACTGAGCGTACTAGCCAAAAAAATGCATGCATAATATTTCCAGTCATACTGTAAATCCTAACTTACACTTTGACAAACAGCTTTGGAGGGTTGACTTCAGAGGACCTCCGAAGCAAACCTGGTAAATGGACCGGTGCTTACAGAGAGCTGCTCTGCTACATAAGCGCTGAGAGCACTTACATTCACACAAGGACTGGGAGCAACTTGGGGTTCGGTATCCTGCCAAAGACGAAGACCAAACCAACCTTTGCATTAGTTAACCTGCTGTACTTTTCACAGCCATCCCTGGAAGATTTGAACCCAATATTTCATGTGTAGCCACAGCACCACACTGCTTACTTACTTCAAGTTATTGTAGCTAAAGGCAGTTCTACAAGCTACTGAATCGTGGGGCGCACTTAGTGAAACGCTATCATATCCCTGTATCTACAGGTGCAAAGCAACACCAGAGTGCCAACTCATCCCGTAGACCCGGTGCTGTAACTGCTGCTCCAGGACCACGTTCAGCTGTTTGGCAGCCACCGTGGGGAGCAGGGCAGCGACTGTGTGTTCATCCCCAGTGTGGAGTGTGAGAGACAAAATAAACATCATTACTCTCAACTCAGGCTCAGTGACACGTAGCCAGCGAGTGTATAATTTCCTGTGAGAGCATGTGTGTGTTTGTGTTTCAAATAGATTAAGGAGTGACCAGGTGACAGAGTGTGACTGACAGCTGGAGGGAGAGTAAGCATGGAGGGAGGGAGAGCGAGCGAGGATGCTGTTTTCCAAAAGTTCGGCCAAATCTTTTACAGACGGAGAAGAAAAACGATTTGTCTCAATGACATAAGAAAATGGAGAAGCAGTCGCATTATTTTCCTAAATGGAGCCTCATTAAGAAGACATTTTCTTTTAATCAAACTAATTCTTATTTAGTTGAAATGCAGAAAAGCTTCTGTTTGTGAATGTAGGGAGAGAAAGGAAAACAAGAGGGAGGGATTGTTAACAAAGACACATTCGATTATATTCACGTGGAAAGAAGCATTTAAGCCCACATCACAATAAACTGGTTACAAAAGACTGAACAAGACCCGAGTGTGGTAAACAGTGTGGTTTCAGCTCACTCCTGTCATTACTGGTGACCGCAAGAGTCACCCAATCCTGTGGGAAGCAAAACAAACAAGTCAGACAATAACTGGCCTTTTTCCATCACTCGGGTTGCAACAGTGATCTGAGTGTATGCTGGTTAACCTGTCACCTGAGGCTCAGCCTTCCAGTTCAGCCTGAGCTGCTGACCACGGCACATCACAGACCAGTAACGTGTTTTTAACCCTTTATCACCCAAGTGTCATACAGGCCGCCGGACTTACTGTTTAATTCCTGCTAAAGTTCTCTTTAGCTTAAAATGGTTCAGGAGTTACAGCAATGAGAGCACACACGGTGAACGATGGAGCAGGTTTGTCTGCCCATGTTTAGCCAGCAGCAATCTGTGAATGCTGTATGCTACAGTGATAAAGCCAGTGTTGTGAGAAACGTGTGTGTACCACACACTGCAACAGAGTGAAGGAGTGCTCGATGCCTTTCATCTGTGGACTGAGGTCTTCACACTCAACTGTGACCTAACAAATATTTCATTTAAATTAAAGTCATTTTTTAAATGTGTGTTTAATCCCCAGTGTTCACAAAAAAGCATTTAGCAGATTTAATATAAGAGAACTTCAAGGAACTTTATATCATTAAGTAAATAGGAAGCAGAAAAAACCATCTGAAAACAGATAAGAGAGAATTACAGAGGAGCAGACACTGAAAGATATAAGGCTAGCACTCATTTAGCAATCCAGTGGTTCATAAACATGACTTCAACGTTTCATAATGAAATATCTCAAAATCACATAGAGACTACCTGATAATGAAAACAGCCTCGAATTGTTTCATGAGCTGAATGAAGACGGAGATAGACCAAGTGAGGAGTGTGTGTGTGTGTGTGTGTGTGTGTGTGTGTAGGACAAAAATGCCTAATTACAGAGGCTGAAGTTGTGTGTCTGAAACACTTCAGAGAGAGAGAAACAGTCTATGTGTTGACTAATTAAGTGATGTTACACTTCCACATGGCTTTAGTTTGCTGCACACACCCAGCAGTACAACAGCAACCATGACTGTGTTCAGCTGACCAGCAGCATGCAGCGCTGTGAAAAACCATTTCCTGATTTCTTTTCGTTTTCACACGTTTCTTCAAACAAATATTAGCAGCAGAAAACCAAAGTAAATACAAAATGATCGTTTCATTTATTAAAGCTCGTTAGCTACTGCATTCTGCAAACACTGTCCAAAGTGTAGCTAAACCCATTTTTGGTTAGTGTGTTATTTTATTTTAAAATATGTAATTTTTTAAGACCATTGTTGGTGTCAGTCTAGTTTAAACCAAAGCTCTCCACTGGATTTACCTACATTTTGGATCGTGTTTGCAGGATGCAGTAGCTAACGAGCTGATTGGAGACCAAAACAGCCAGTTTTTGCATGCGATTCTGTGATTGGTTGGTTTTGTGGCACATTATAGCGGTGTACAGAGAGCTGAGCGTGCACGACATGTTGTGACACACTGAGAGCAGGTCTGCAGATGTCTGTGAGCACACAGCAGAGAGCCGAGCGAGAGTTATTGTGTGTGTGTGGATAATAGCAAACACTGAATTTTGTTCACTCAAATCAAACTTTTCTTCACTCAAAATAACTTTCTCCTCAAAACGCAACATTTGCATTTCTCGTTAGGTTTTAGGTTTGGATAGTTTTTCCCTTAATAAATGAAACCTGCATTTTGTACAGCAAATACTTTTTTCCCCATCGTTGTACACCCCACGTACACGTTTCTTTGTTTGTGTGTTGACTTCCATCGTGTGAATCTGTGTGGACTGAACCCTTTACAGGAAGTTGTGCATTCGGCACACAGATAACAAGAATCCTCACATCAACTTCAGCAAAGCTCTTCAGTGAAAAGTTCTTTACTGCTGATAATAAACCACGAGGGCTTTTTCACTCCATGGAGATATGCCTGTCTGCTTTCATTTTCTATTGAGCACACGGACCTGTGCCAGCTGCTTCTGGCCCACAGTGGAGATGCATCAGAGAGTCTGCACAGCTTCATTCATCACGGGGTTATGACACAGCTCTCGGGAGGACACGGTGGGTAAGCATAAGGGCTAATGTTATATACGTCAATGGGTCTTTGTTGTGCATCAAAGCTGTGAGATGCCGATCGATACATAAGGCCATCGGTCCATTTCTCATTTTGCTGGCAGAGCAAATAAACAGAGCAGCAGACAATGAATGTCTCCAAATCTCACTTCATGTCGTGTGCCAGCTGACAGTCATTTAAGCTCCATCATTAGCAATGGATCAAAGACAGTTATGGGTCTAATGTGGTCCTTTCACTCTTAATGTATTCATTGTTGCTTGTGCTGTTGGCAGCGTACAGTTTGACAGTAGCAGAGGGATTTAAACGCCAGCTCGACAGTCACGCTGCTCTGTGAGCGTGACTTCGACATAGCGGGACTCGCAGTTACAGGAATGAGGCGAACACACTTGACCCCACAGTCTAAACCCAGACGCTCAAAGCACTTAAATAAATGATGTCATGTAAACTCCATGTTTTAAAAACAGTCCTGGCTTAAGTTCATCTAATGTGCTTCCATTTGAGTTACTTCGGCTGATTAACTATTTTGAATATTATCTCCCGGTGCAGGTGAGTCAGCAAAACCTTTGGCGGAGATTTGAAACGTTGACAGCGGTCAGAGATTTATCATCAACCTCAAACATGACCCCACTTTTTCAGAATATTTTGCTTTCCTTCCTCCTGCCTCTCAGCTCGGTGTTCAACATCTTTTGCCCACCGTCCCTCCTCTGCATGTCCAAACCATCTCAGCCTCAGAACAGACTACTGTCTGGAACCACACCAGCTGTTTTCACCAATATGCAGTTTATTCTCAAAACAACTGCAAAAACACAGAGTTGTAACCAAAAATAATGAACAGCTTTCAATCATAACACACCAACAGTTGCTGAATGACACTTAAAGACATAAAAGTATTGTGACGATTTGCTGAATCTTCTGGGTCACCGTTAGCATAAACCAACCTTCTGATGAAGATGATGAGCTGAAGAGATGATTTGTCATCCTGTAAGTTAGTGGATTAGTTTGAGAGGACGAGTCTGAGCCAGGTGTGAGATGATGCAGCGGCCCTGGTTACAGTAACCCACGACAACGACCCACTTCATTACCGACCTGTGAAAGTCACTCAAAGTGACTCTGTGGAAGTTTCCTGGATGTTGATTAATTAAAAAAGACATAGAGTTTGCTGTGGTACTCGTCCCTACATGACTGAAAACTCGACATTCTAAATATCTGTGATTTTAATGATTAAACATTTGACTTTTATTTTAGTCGAAACGTACGCTTGACATGTTCTGATAAGCTTCAACTTTTAAGTTCATCAGGACTTAATCGGCCTTCATTTTTAAAGTTCCTGTCACAGTCCTGGGTCGGTGACCCAGTGTTTTGTGTATTATTATTGTTATTCTTTGATTTCTTTGTATAGGACTTCGAGTGTTTTTGTATTCCAGTTCCTGTTTTGTCTCATAAAGCTGAGGTTTTTGAGTTTAAGTTTGTGTCCTAGCTTCCTGCCTGCCGCACACAGACACGATGGTTCTGCTGTCCTTGTTGCTTTTGGTTTGTCTCCTAAGAAGGAAGAGCTGCTACAAATGAATCAGTGTTACTGATCGCCTTCATCCTTTTGTGAAACCTTTCTATCCTTAAAATTCCATTCAGCGGGTGGGGGCATCACCCTGTGGCTCACTCAGTTATGGAAGTGATGTGAATCATTTGCTACGGCCTTCAGAATAATCAAATGTCAACCCAATTAACTGTCCATGCAAGGCCATCAAATATTCAAGCAGGTCAATATATGCTGGAAGATCCAGAGCTTTAAAAGACTCAAGGCTCAGTGACGCCAACGTTGGGTGTCTATTTACCCCATCGACACCTACATACAGGGATCGTGTTTACCACAGTAATCACCTTTATTTAGGTTCAATGCATATTAGCACTAAACAGTAATGTAACATGTATAAATGTACAAATTGTATGAGACGCTTTGAGACAAAACCAGAAATAATGGGATTCATTTTCTGTAACAATGAATGGCTGTTCATGATCCCCACAGTACAGTTACATCGGGATATATTCAGCAGTATTTGAGTCTGGCATAAAGAACTAGACAATGGCTGCAATGCCAGAAAATGAAATATTCTGCCATCCATTTTCTTCCGCTTATCCAATTCCAGGTCTTGGGGGGACTGGAGCCTTTCCCAGCTGCCATAGGCAAAGTATACTCAGAACAAGTCACAGGGCTAACGCAGAGAGACAGAAAACCATTCACACTAATGGACCACCGATTAACCTGCATGTCTTTGCACGGTGAGAGGAAGGACCCAGGGAGGACCAGCCACAGGGAGAAGTCCACACAGAGAGGCCTCGTCCAAATGATTGTGGGTGTGGCCACAATGCTAACCTCCACGCTAATTTACTAATTTAGGCCACAAATGTCTTGGATTCTAATATTTCACACATCATACAGTTTGAGATTCATTTATAATATTGTGGTATTATTTAGAGCCAAGAATGAATGATCTGCTTCCTCCCCTTTCTTACATTAACCTACATTTGTGTGCGAATAATGACTACAGACGTGGGACTCATAGTGTTAGGAACAGAGCCATCTCTGAGGTGACCATTATCTCCATCCCACAGACTGGTGATGTCACAGAAGTGCCCTTCCACTATGGGAGAGATGACCGCAGGTCTGCTCTCTAACTATCCCCACTCTTCCCTTCATGTGTCTTTAAAGCTTTAATAAGTCTTGGTTGTAACATTTATTAATATTTATGTGTGTGAGAATGAGTTCCCAAATAAATGAATGTGACCTCACAGACAGAAAGTTTTAGGCATTATCACTAGGGATGGGTACTGGTATCCGGTGCCATTATGGCACCGGTTCTGACATAAACGGTAGTAACCAGACCGAAAAGCAGCGCACATTTCGGTGCTTTATTTCGGTGCTTTTTTTTCCTGAGCTGTGATACACTTCTAGCCAATCATTTTACCTTTGCAAGCGTAGTAGGCGGGCCCAGGTACGTACGTTCTTTTAGAGCAGAGCTACAGATTAAAAATGCCCAAGGCAAAGCAGTCAAAAGTCTGGCTGTACTTCACAGCAAAAGATGCAAACTCAGCAGCAACAAGTGCTTTAAGCTGATACTGTGATACTGTCAAAGGAGGTAACACCAAGAATCCGATGAAACACCTGGCGACACATAGCGTTTTTTTTAAAAAGCCGAGAAATGCGCCGTATTTGATAGCTTGCTGCGAGACCTCACACCGAGCACGTCTACTGTGCGTGGGTTGCCAGTTATCGGACCCGGAGTTAGCAACATCCCCAAAAACACAAAGAGGAGAGTCCTGGCCCCTAGCCCTGCCAGTGTAGCAGAAATGATGAGGATGATGATGCAGCAGCAGCCGTTCTTCTCTGCGTGAGTAGCTTAATGTTGTTCGTGTGTAATTTACGTTGAGTAGGCTAACCACGTTATTACATTAATGCATGTAAGGTGAACTAGCAAACATCATCATAGCTACATGCAGCTGTCTTCTTGTTTGATGGCAGATGCTCCCTTCACCCTGGCCAAAAAGGCTAAAATGACCAAAGAAAAAGTGGAAAACAGTTAAACATGAGAGGTTTAGGACAAAGTTTGTGTTTTTTCCATTGTTTAAGCACTGCTTCCAGCCAAGAGTGATACCATATATGCCCCATAGCTGCAGAAAAGGCTAACATTGTTATCTTTTTACAAAAGTACCGTTTCAAAAGTACCGGTTTGGCACCGGTATCGGATAAAACCTAAACGATACCCATCCCTAATTATGACAATAACACTACAATACCACGGTGAAGTGAAAGAGAAACTCACAACAGTTCCATCCAGACCAAATTTCATGTGGTTTCGATGTTCTCTCTTTAAAGATTAGAAGATATCTTAGGTCATATTTCTCTCCTTTTCTCTCCTTTTGACATGTACAGGGGAAGACAAGACTTGAACAGCTGTTGGCTTTTTCCAACTCTACCTTTTCTCTCATGTGTTCTTCAACAGGACTCAGGAAGCGTGCAGGACAGTCACAGACAACACTGACCAGAAAAGGTTTGAAAGTGAAATGGTCGAGGTTTTGCAATAACCCAGGTTCAGTGATGTTATATTATATCACAGTTGGTCAGCTGCCAGTCACATAAGGAGTACAACGGCACTGTCAAATGTTTACACGGAAATATGGTTTCAAATATATTTTGAGCTTAGCTTGTTAGAACTAAACCAGTAAAAGAAAAATGACTTAATGTGACACAAAGTCAGTAAAGATATAATGTCTTCACGTTCATAAATCAGGTCTATAGTGGTTCTTTCTGATTCAAAGAACCACTATAGACCTGACCAGTTGTCCTGATTCCATCACATACCAGATGAAATGGTTGTGATTAAGCTTTGATTCTGACCTTCCCGTAATCATGCTGCTTTCTGAAATACATTTTCAAAGGACCACAAAAGTGTTTTAGAGGTTTCTCTAAACAGTTTCCTTTAAACGGCACTCAAAGCTTGTCTCATTCACACGAGTACGTTTCTACATCTGAATGCTTTCCTGTCTAGTTCACCCAGAGACACGCTGGCAGGCAGACTGGAGAAGCCAGGGATCAAACCACCAACCTTCTGTTTCCAGTCCTTCAGGAGATGACGTGCCCGACCTCCTGAGTCACAGCAATCACAAATTAAATGTGATGCTTTTCACTGACACCCCATAGTTTCTTTAACCCACCACTCATACAGTAAATAAAAATATTAAAGGAGCTGTGCCTTAAATGCAGGTGAAAGAAAGAAGCAGCAGCTCCAAAAGGCAGAACCATCATATTCAGCTCGAAAAACCTGAAGCTTCTCGGGTGTGTTCAAAAGTTTGGGAAGATTTGGAAACTTCAGTGTGGCATATTAAGTGCTAGCAGTCAATACACTTCAGATTTTGACTATGATATTTTAAATATTCTGAGTAATGGGGCAGGAATAGCAGGATTTCTGTGTCTCTCACGGGTTAACTGCTTTGGGCAGGACACTCCGAGTGCGCCAGTCTGTGACCCTTTGTGGGTTTGCGTTTCTTAACCCAGGAATCTGTAGGTGTGGCTCGACTGTATAAACCACAAAAAAATCACACGAAACACTGACACCTTTCCACCCGACGTGGCCTGTAACCCTGGTGACGTCTGCTCAGATAAATGCTCCTGATCCTGAAGTTATTCACTTCCCCTGTTTTCAGCCCAGTGTAGCCGGGACTCATCCTTCCTGTAAGAACTGAGGAGAAGACGCGTTGTGGAAATTAGTACACGAACATTTGAAGCTTTGAATGTAAACAGCAGCATCTGCGAACATGCCTAATAACCTACGGAAAAATGACCCACAATCTTATCATGATTTCATTCACTATAAGAAGGTAAAAATGATTTAATATGCTGCAAATATAAGATTTTTACATCTGTTTATGAAGCATTTTGCCTGGAAATGATTGCAGATAGAGCGCCCCGTCTACCCACCGTGCAGCCAATCAATTAGTTGGTTGGGAACAAAAGAAAGCCTCCTTTGGTTTCTCTAGTGTTCACCAGGTAATTCTTCAAATTCTTGACTGGTCACACAAAGATAATGTCTCACAGTATTTATGTTTCTTCATTAGTCACCCCAGCTGACCTTCGATCCCTCAGCTTCCCCCTCACCTGCCTCTCGTACTCTTCCAGTATCCTGAGAGTCTTAATAAAGAAGAAATCTTATTTGAAACAATTCACTGTCAGCTCTGATAAAAAATAAAAACAGAAAAAGAAAAATAAGACCTGAAGACAGAGTGGGAGAACCTCCCTCACCTCTGTGTAATATGAGTCAGAGGTTTGCGGGCCATAGCTTAGCTACACCCAGCTTTCTCTGGTGAATAATACATGTGGCTAGAAACTCGGTGGCCATGTTTGGTCACTGCGCTGAGGCCCGGAGGCTTAGCGGCGAACAGTGCTAGGGTTTCACCTGGCAGCAAGTGTTAACTGTTCATCTGAAGTCAACAGGTAAAATGAGCAGCATCGGGGTTTCACGTGGCACCAGTGCATTAGCTCACCGATACACGAGTCAGACTCAGGTGTGACGATGTGGAGAATCCCAGAGTTTAGCGTAAGTGGTGTTAAAGGGAGGCAGAAACCCCCCAGGAAAGCAGAGATGCTCAAGATGAACAAATCTGAACGAGGGCACCAACATCCTGTTTCCATTAAAGTTGAACTGTTGCATCATAGTATGAGTGGGATCA
This sequence comes from Astatotilapia calliptera, assembly GCF_964374335.1. Lineage (NCBI taxonomy): Eukaryota > Metazoa > Chordata > Actinopteri > Cichliformes > Cichlidae > Astatotilapia > Astatotilapia calliptera. The sequence goes on from NC_137430.1 coordinate 3,633,072, forward strand.
CTCTGCAGTGATCCTTCCCTCTAAAGAGACAAGTGGAAGGAAAATCTCTCAGTAAAATCTCCACAGAGAATAACAGAGCCGGGGTCGGGAGTTCAAGTTTTTTAATTTGCCACCGAGCTCTACATTCAGCACGCACAACTCTGCTCCACTGGCAGCCAGTCAGTGACACCACATTAGCAATGTGTAATATTCTTCTGTATTTTAATTACAGCAACAGATGGATGCAACACACTGTAACAAAGAGCCAAACTGACTGCAATGATGCATGAATGTGAGCGTGCAGCGCGATGGAAATCCACTGCACGCGTTCGCTAAGCTCGCCAAGCGCAAGATCAACAATAAATTCTTTTTTAAACTCAACTTTTGTGCAGCTAAAAAGTATGTGTGTTCATCAGCCCCCCCTCCTGTCCACTGACCTCTTTGCTGTCCATCAGCTGCTCCGTCCATTCCCTCCCTCCCCCCTTTGACCAGCACTACATTAAGCCCTAATAGCACTGTAAAAGCCATACTATCCAATAACCTGGCTCTGTGCAGTTGCCATTTGTCCTCCTCTTGCCTCTTAAGTGCTCAAATATATATCTCTGCAACAACATTAAAACTGAGTGGCACTGTAGTCAAAGGCTAAGCGAGGGCAGAAGTCATTTCATCATCATCATCATCATCAACAGTTATTTCTGTCATGGTTTGTGCCTTCATCTTCACAGCCTAATGTTTGCCAGGTTTATTCGATAGCAACCATGCTGGGAGAGTGATACAGTCAGCTGATGATGTTATGTATGTAAACACCGGAGTTATAGCAGAAAATCAAATGTCTGTGATTGGTCTCTCATGTAGACCACACACACACACACACACACACACACACACACACACACACACACACACTACACTCTCTTTCTCAGTCACACAGACACACACACACAGAAACACGTTCGGACACAAACACTGGAAACAGCGTTATGGGAAATTGAGGCTGCTGAAGCGTAATAATACCGTTGCTGAGCGTCATTGCTTGTGCTGGGTTATTAAACAGCCTCCTAACAGACTTTCATACTAATACATCAGCACCATCAATCAACTCTGCAAACATAACAAAAAGTAAAACATTACAGTTATAACGAGATGATGTCAGCGGGACAACAGGTACACAAGGAACAGAAAATACAGGTGTCTTTATTTTTGTCATGTGCATTGGGAGGAAAATAAGCAAAGGTCAGTTAAAAACAGAGTTGGCTTGTAATCAACACCACACAGCACATCAGAATTAACACTGAGATACATCACATGGATCCGAGAACCTCTGAGAAGCACATCTGGAGAAAACTAGGACTGGAACTGAAACTTACAGTGTACCCTAAAAGATATGAGACATAAAAGATAGCAAGATATGAAATTCTAAATACCAAAATATAGTTATTCCAATAAAAAGCTCTAGTGCTGACAAATAAAACAAATAAATCAAAGGAAAACTGCATACAGCTTCCCTGAAAGTTCAGAGCGAGCAGTGCTGGAATCTTTGAACTCCAAACCTGGTTGTTCAAAGGCCTCTTTGAACTGGGCCTCATTTTTCTGTCTGTTTTATTCCACATGGATAAAAAATTCATCACATCAACATCTGCAAGCTCAAAATCAACAGTAAGCTAAGAGACAGCTCTGCCTCAAAAACATGTCCATGTACCATGTCAAGGAAGAAAATCAACGTTTTTAAGACTTTTTGTAACCCCATGACACACACTACTGTACCACTGACACACACTACTGTACCACTGACACACACTACTGTACCACTGACACACAGTACTGTACCACTGACACACAGTACTGTACCACTGACGCACACTACTGTACCACTGACACACACTACTGTACCACTGACACACACTACTGTACCACTGACACACACTACTGTACCACTGACGCACAGTACTGTACCACTGACACACAGTACTGTACCACTGACGCACAGTACTGTACCACTGACGCACACTACTGTACCACTGACACACACTACTGTACCACTGACACACAGTACTGTACCACTGACACACACTACTGTACCACTGACGCACAGTACTGTACCACTGACGCACAGTACTGTACCACTGACACACACTACTGTACCACTGACACACACTACTGTACCACTGACGCACAGTACTGTACCACTGACACACACTACTGTACCACTGACACACACTACTGTACCACTGACGCACAGTACTGTACCACTGACACACACTACTGTACCACTGACGCACAGTACTGTACCACTGACGCACACTACTGTACCACTGACACACACTACTGTACCACTGACACACAGTACTGTACCACTGACACACACTACTGTACCACTGACGCACAGTACTGTACCACTGACGCACAGTACTGTACCACTGACACACACTACTGTACCACTGACGCACAGTACTGTACCACTGACACACACTACTGTACCACTGACGCACAGTACTGTACCACTGACACACACTACTGTACCACTGACGCACAGTACTGTACCACTGACGCACACTACTGTACCACTGACACACACTACTGTACCACTGACACACACTACTGTACCACTGACGCACACTACTGTACCACTGACACACACTACTGTACCACTGACACACACTACTGTACCACTGACACACACTACTGTACCACTGACGCACAGTACTGTACCACTGACGCACAGTACTGTACCACTGACACACACTACTGTACCACTGACGCACAGTACTGTACCACTGACACACACTACTGTACCACTGACGCACAGTACTGTACCACTGACACACACTACTGTACCACTGACGCACAGTACTGTACCACTGACGCACACTACTGTACCACTGACACACACTACTGTACCACTGACACACAGTACTGTACCACTGACACACAGTACTGTACCACTGACGCACACTACTGTACCACTGACGCACAGTACTGTACCACTGACACACACTACTGTACCACTGACACACACTACTGTACCACTGACACACAGTACTGTACCACTGACACACACTACTGTACCACTGACGCACACTACTGTACCACTGACGCACAGTACTGTACCACTGACACACACTACTGTACCACTGACGCACAGTACTGTACCACTGACGCACAGTACTGTACCACTGACACACACTACTGTACCACTGACGCACAGTACTGTACCACTGACACACACTACTGTACCACTGACACACACTACTGTACCACTGACGCACAGTACTGTACCACTGACGCACACTACTGTACCACTGACACACACTACTGTACCACTGACGCACAGTACTGTACCACTGACGCACACTACTGTACCACTGACACACACTACTGTACCACTGACACACAGTACTGTACCACTGACACACACTACTGTACCACTGACACACAGTACTGTACCACTGACGCACAGTACTGTACCACTGACACACACTACTGTACCACTGACGCACAGTACTGTACCACTGACACACACTACTGTACCACACTGTACCACTGACACACAGTACTGTACCACTGACACACACTACTGTACCACTGACACACAGTACTGTACCACTGACACACACTACTGTACCACTGACGCACAGTACTGTACCACTGACACACACTACTGTACCACTGACACACAGTACTGTACCACTGACACACACTACTGTACCACTGACGCACAGTACTGTACCACTGACGCACAGTACTGTACCACTGACACACACTACTGTACCACTGACGCACAGTACTGTACCACTGACGCACAGTACTGTACCACTGACACACACTACTGTACCACACTGTACCACTGACACACACTACTGTACCACTGACACACAGTACTGTACCACTGACACACACTACTGTACCACTGACGCACAGTACTGTACCACTGACACACACTACTGTACCACACTGTACCACTGACACACACTACTGTACCACTGACACACAGTACTGTACCACTGACACACACTACTGTACCACTGACGCACAGTACTGTACCACTGACACACACTACTGTACCACACTGTACCACTGACGCACAGTACTGTACCACTGACACACAGTACTGTACCACTGACGCACACTACTGTACCACTGACACACACTACTGTACCACTGACACACAGTACTGTACCACTGACACACACTACTGTACCACTGACACACAGTACTGTACCACTGACGCACAGTACTGTACCACTGACACACACTACTGTACCACTGACGCACAGTACTGTACCACTGACACACACTACTGTACCACACTGTACCACTGACACACAGTACTGTACCACTGACACACAGTACTGTACCACTGACACACACTACTGTACCACTGACGCACAGTACTGTACCACTGACACACACTACTGTACCACTGACACACAGTACTGTACCACTGACACACACTACTGTACCACTGACGCACAGTACTGTACCACTGACGCACAGTACTGTACCACTGACACACACTACTGTACCACTGACGCACAGTACTGTACCACTGACGCACAGTACTGTACCACTGACACACACTACTGTACCACACTGTACCACTGACACACACTACTGTACCACTGACACACAGTACTGTACCACTGACACACACTACTGTACCACTGACGCACAGTACTGTACCACTGACACACACTACTGTACCACACTGTACCACTGACACGCACTACTGTACCACTGACACACAGTACTGTACCACTGACACACACTACTGTACCACTGACGCACAGTACTGTACCACTGACACACACTACTGTACCACACTGTACCACTGACGCACAGTACTGTACCACTGACACACAGTACTGTACCACTGACGCACACTACTGTACCACTGACACACAGTACTGTACCACTGACGCACAGTACTGTACCACTGACGCACAGTACTGTACCACTGACACACACTACTGTACCACTGACGCACAGTACTGTACCACTGACACACACTACTGTACCACACTGTACCACTGACACACACTACTGTACCACTGACACACAGTACTGTAACACTGACACACACTACTGTACCACTGACGCACAGTACTGTACCACTGACGCACAGTACTGTACCACTGACACACACTACTGTACCACTGACGCACAGTACTGTACCACTGACACACAGTACTGTACCACTGACACACACTACTGTACCACTGACACACACTACTGTACCACTGACACACAGTACTGTACCACTGACGCACACTACTGTACCACTGACGCACACTACTGTACCACTGACACACAGTACATGGGCAGTCTTTGGGTAACTATCTATTATCTAGGAAAAACATCACAAATATGTCTGCTGTGACAATACAACAAGACGCCGTCACTTGTGCTGTGTAAAGCTTTTGGAATCAATTAGCCCAAGTTTAGTATGAGTCACTGATCAGCTGACATGAACAAGGTTTCTGATTTTAGTTCATGCAAACAATTGTTATGTCTCAGTTCTTGCTCTTGTTTTTCAACTTTCAGTCTCATAATTCATATTACTGTAGAGTCTTTATCTACAACGTACAGCACCTTGATGCAACTGTTGTTGTGATTTGAGTTGAATAACTTAAAAAAATGTTTTGCATGCACTAATACAGACAGTGCTTGACAGATTTATTAGACCAACACTCAGTGTTAACACTTGTATTTACCTAAATCAATAGTTTTTATGTTGAAATATAATTATTGTTGCTGTCCAAAAACTGTAAAGTGCACTATTAACTTTATTTGATTAGGATATCTGATATGTTCAGTTTGTTATTTTGCCTAATAAATTAAAACTTAATTTTTAGTTTTTCTTGTTTTTGTTACAGGTGATCAAATAAAAAGACTATACAGTAAATAATCCCTTTTATGAGCTCTTAATGCTGATCATTAACCTGGAGAATGACAAAAAAAAAAAAAAGAAAAGAGTAAAAATAACGAGTCAAATATTATGACTTGATGCTGTTTTACCTTCAGATTTCTGCTGATGTTAGTCCACTACTGTTCCCTGATTAGTGAAATAAATCTGTAGCTGCCCAGCGTGACATTCAGTTCATGCTGGGAGAAAAAAACTCACAGAGCATCTTTCCATGAAAAGAAAGATAAGTGGATTTCTCTATTTTGATTTGAGACTATTACTGATGGCACGCAGTGACGCTGGAGAATAATACAACTAAATTGCTCCATTAAAACACGTGTCAGCTTTATGTGTCTAAGACTTACTGCCACATATTGTAACAGCCATTATTATGGCATCGCACCGCTAAAGCTCTGCTGTTCAAGCTAGCTGACTGTCCGGCTAACATCCACGCCGCAGCCAGCTGGACCTGCTCGCCGCTTCTTCGTTGCCAGACTGCCGTAACAATATTCATCACTGCTTTTATTTATACTTTTTTGGGTTATTTCACTTAATTTAAATACAGCAAGAACCATTTGCACAAAAATAATAAGGTAATTTACAACTAAAGGAGGAACAAAACAAGCATGGCGCCTTTGAACTGAGCAACCGAACATTTTCTACAATTCGCTGAAGATGCAGCTCGTCTGATTCATATTGTGTGAGCAAGTTTTCTCCTGTGCTCAACAGAAGTTTTAGCAAATGATTTCTGTAGAATTGTTCTTCCATGTTTTACTTGGACATAAATAATAAAATCCTCGAGTTAGCGAGGAAGTGACGTTTTAATAATTAAGACTTCAAATGGATTTGTTGGTGTTTTCTCTTGAATCTTTTGCATTATCTTAGTTTCTCTTTTCTATAAAGTTATTTAGAGTTTCAAATTAATTCCATGCCCTGTACACACCTGCTATTAGTCTATGATGTACATGAGAAAATGTTTTGCTACATGATTCACTGTGTTTGTTGTCCAAAAAATGGAAAAGTCATAGAGGAAAATATAAAGAAATCAGACGAATTCTTTTTTAAACAGCTCTGAAACATCAGGTCTTTGACACGTCAAACACATCATTGTGTCACATACAGTCTGTAATGGAGGTGAAACTTCAACAATGGCTCCCAACACTCAGCATACAGACTGAGGACAGAAGGTACTTTCTTTAAACACCTACAGTATTAAAAGCCGCCATGAAACGAACGCTGTCAGGGCTGATTGAAAAATGAGGTTTGCAGATTGCTTTATTTCAGTGCTTTTTTTTCCTGAGCTGTGATACACTTTAGATTCTAGCCAATCATTTTACGTTTCCGAGGATAGTAGGCGGGTCCAGGTACGTACTTTAGAGCAGAGCTACAGATTAAAAATGTCCAAGGCGAAGCGGTCAACAGTCTGGCTGTACTTCACAGCAAAAGATGCAAACTCAGCAGCAACAAGTGCTTTAAGCTGATACTGTGATACTGTCAAAGGAGGTAACACCTCAAATCTGATGAAACACCTGGCGACGCATAGCGTTTTTTCTAAAAGCCGAGAAATGCGCCGTATTTGATAGCTTGCTGCGAGACCTCACACCGAGCACATCACCAAAAAGCTCTCCAGAGAGTGATCCGTACAGCAGAACGCTGCTGCAGGATTGCTCTCCCCCCGCTTCAGGACACCTACACTAGGAGATGCCGGACTAGAGCAGATACTGAAGGACCCGTCCCATCCCACCCACTCCATGACATGTTGGTCAGTCACAGGAGCTCGTTCAGTGAGAGACTGAGATTACCGAAAAGCACCACTGAACGACACAGGAAATCTTTCCTGCCTGTGGCCATCTCCCTGTACAACGCATCCACTTAACACACTGTTTGCTGCTACAACTACACATGTTTCTTTTCCAAATATTTATTTATAAGTGACTTATGTATGTATGTATGTATATATATGTATATATTGTACTATTCTTAGTTAGCGTATTGTCTGTCTTGTCTTAATGTTGGTTTAAAATGGAGCACTGTAACAAAAAATAATTTCCCCCAGGGATCAATAAAGTATTCTGATTCTGATTCTGATTCTGATTCCTGGCAACAAACTGTTCCAACTTCTGCAATCTGGTAGAAGGTTCCTCATCATCCAGGCAAGGACAGAGAGACTCAAGAGGAGCTTCTATCCCCAAGCCATCCGTGCCCTAAACACACACACCCGCCCTCTCACATCATCTATAATTGACTGAGACAGGACTCTCCCAGACACTAAACCAAGGCACAATGTACATTTCAATTCCTTTAATTTTAAATATGTTTATATTGTCTATCCTGTAAAATAGTCAGATGTCTATTCATATTAATGTACAGAATTCACCTGCTTGCTGCTACTACTGCACATTCACCCAATGTATATACTATATATATATATATATATATATATAATGTTCTTCCTCTACCCCCCCCCCCCCCATCCCCCCATTTTTGCACATGTCGAGGAGCGTGTCAGGCTACATTTCACTGTGTGTTATACTTGTATAACTATGCATGTGACAAATAAAGAACCTTGAACCTTGAACATCTACTGCGGGTGTGGTGCCTGTTATCGGACCGGAGTTAGCAACATCCCCCAAAAACCCGAAGAGGAGAGTCCTGGCCCCTAGCCCTGCCAGTGTAGCAGAAATGATGACGGATGATGATGCAGCAGCAGCCGTTCTTCTCTGCGTGAGTAGCTTAATGTTGTTCGTGTGTAATTTACGTTGAGTAGGCTAACCACGTTATTACATTAATGCATGTAAGGTGAACTAGCAAACATCATCATAGCTACATGCGGCTGTCTTCTTGTTTGATGGCAGATACTCCCTTCACCCTGGCCAAAAAGGCTAAAATGACCAAAGAAAAAGTGGGAAACAGTTAAACATGAGAGGTTTTTGGACAAAGTTTGTGTTTTTTTCCATTGTTTAAGCACTGCTTCCAGCCAAGAGTGATACCATATATGCCCCATAGCTGCAGAAAAGGCTAACATTGATATCTTTTTACAAAAAAACAGCTGAACATGAGAGGTTTTTGGACAAAGTTTGTGTTTTTTCCATTGTTTAAGCACTGCTTCCTGCCAAGAGTGATACCATATATGCCCCATAGCTGCAGAAAAGGCTAACATTGTTATCTTTTTACAAAAAACAGCTGAACATGAGAGGTTTTTGGACAAAGTTGGTGTTCTCCATTCTTTAAGCACCGGTTTGAGCACCGTTTAAGCACCGGCACCGTTTCAAAAGTACCGGTTTGGCACCGGTATCGGATAAAACCTAAACGATACCCATCCCTAGTCAGCAACATGAACCAGTTACCAGCAGGATGGAGGAAGATAATACTCCCACTTTATATTCAGTGCAACAATTTGACATCGGGAACACGTATCATCAGCTTACTTTACCTGCCGTGTGTGAGAGACAGCAGTAAAGACTTTGTGACTCACACTGAGTTAAAATGAGACGAATGTAAAAAAGAAAAAAAGAAGTGAATGACAAATAATTCTTTTTATCGTGCACTTTTTTCTTGTCCCCAAATTAATTACTAATGAATACCAGTTCAGTAAATTCACCCACTAAACGCTGGAGGTGCAGCTCCAGTTTGTACTGGGTTCATCAGTCCAACACCAGTTCTGGACGTCCAAACTAGGTCCTGGTTCAACATGAGGTTCAACGTTTGAACTTTGCACCAGGTCATTTTTTAAATTGAAATTTTGGTTTATTTATTTCAGTTAATCAACTTGTTTATTTGTAACCAGATTAAAACTAAGATTATATAAAATGTCTTGAAATATTAAAAACATTCACATCCCCGTTAACATGTAAAATAATACTGGACAAAGTAAAGTGACCAATACGGCCCCTTCAGTGGACCAAAGTTATACGTCCAAAAATGACGTATGAAAGACGTCACTCCGACGTCACCTTGCACAGTGGGTGTACTCTTTTAACCATTCTCACGTCCACAAACCGAACACTGGTATCTGATCAGTAGTCGTTCCTGGCAGGTACCCAAAGCCGTGGCATCATTATCATACCAGAAGAGGAAACACGTTTGATAAGTGCCTCCCTGTGTTTCTCATATTGAGATAGAAACATAAATACATCTCCAGGCTCCCACACACACAAACAGACACACACACAGTGAAATTACAGGATGAGCCTCAGTCAGGAGGGAATCACCGAGTATCGTCACTGTCTGTTATCATCTCTGCTGCAAGCTTTCAAACACTCGGTGCTTTCCATTTAAACACACAGTCCGGTCAGGACACTCACACAGAGTATGTCTGCACACGTAGCAGCACATGCAACACGCCACATTTGTATGCTGAAAATTGTCTCTTTTCTTTAATATCATGCGATTCTGTTTGCTCTCGTTGGCCGGTGCTGTTACCTCTCTGCATTCAGACGATGAAGCAAAGCTATTGTGATAGCTATGCTATTAGCGCATTTGCACCTTTGAGGAGAATGAAACCCATCTAACAGATACCAGGGCTCGCACTCCACGGCAGGATTTGATTGGCAGGTGCTGATGAACTGGTGCCATGAAGCCAAATGAAGTAATAAAGCCATAAGAGTGGTCCCACTCTGCCTGTTCCCTCATTACTGTCTCTGACATTGCTCTCAGCGTCCATCACTCCTGATAAAATGAGCGCTGTATTAGGTGAGTCCACGCTAGGCTCTTAAGGCTGACGTTTTGCCACAGCAATGCGGAGGCAGTCTTCTGCTAGTTTTCAGGTGGTTCCTATTTAAGATGACACAAGTTAAGTTCTTCATCTAATATTAAAGGGATTAAAACATAAAAACAACTCTGAGATAGCTGTAACCTCTGCTCACACTGAACTTGGAAAACCTGGATGTAAATACTTTGCTGTCTATAAATGGGTCGAGCTACAAAAACAAACTGAAGCTAAAAGTACTGATTGGACCTGAACATTTAAAGAGTTATATTTGTTTGACTCCTACTCTGGCAAAGGTTTCTCTTAATTTGTGATTTGTGATGTGCTGTTTAATGATGAGGCCACCTCTCAATTTCTTTTGTACAAAGGTCCCTCCTAAGAAAAGTTTCTGGATTTCAATGACACTACCTGTTTAAATAAAGGATTTATCACTATTATTATTATTAATAATAAGGTAGTTTGTGTCTGTGTGTCTGTCTAAAAGAGGGACAGCAACACTATTACTGTCTGTGCATGCATTTAGACACACACACACACACACACACACACACACACACACACACACACACACACACACACACACACACACACACACACACACACAGCAAGGGGCAGACAGAAGAATTTACATACTGTAGACATGCATATTCAGATTAGCCTGGAGTGGCAAGAATCGGACTGAGAATAATAGAAGTGCAAGAACAGCTGCTTTACACCTCCACATTCTTTCAGATGTCTGCACCCGGTGGCCTGAAAAGATCTGCATAAAACCTGGACAGAAAAACATTAGAGCTGAAAGAAAGAGCGGGCAAAGGCAGGGAGAGACGGGTGAACAGTCGTACAGACATCAAAACACTGAAATAACCGCAGCAGAACAACAATAGGACAGCAGAGACGCTTCCTTGGAGAATGGACCGAGACTTTTTTGGAATACTAATTGCTCCTTTTCCACTCTGTCTGAGGAAAATCTTTATTTTTATTCAACTGTGAAGCAGGAAATTTGTAACGAAAAAAGAAATAGTGTATGATGAGTATTGGGTTGTAATACAGAAATAGAGGGAAGCCTGTCCACATGTTTTAAGATAACCATTTGTACAAAGCAGTTTTATTCTGCATGAATCTTGCAAATGTGCAGACACACACAGAAACACACATCTCTGAGGTACAGTGTCTTTCCTGGATTCATTCAGCAAGGAAGGAAGGAAAGAAGGAAGGAAGGAAGGTGCCTCACAATCTCAGTGCTTGCTGCTGATTCGAACTTAGAGGCAACAGCACGAATCGCAGAGCCATCGTGCTTATTTACATGTATATGTACAGTCTGTTTATGTGGCTATAAATATAAGGACATGTGTGAAAGGAGAAAGAGCAGATTACATCTGCATGTAAAGTATAGGGCGTCGCTGTACCCCGTCTCAAACGCAACTCACAAACGCTTACTGGGAGCCGAGAGTGAAACATTCAGGTGCTTGTTATGTTCTTTAAAAAGCACACAGAGTGTAATTTCTAATAACACTGTTTTTTTCTTACAGACACGTTTAAATCGGATGTGACCAGGAAAGTGAAACAGACTCCAAAAGCTCGCATTTAACACCAGGCAGAGCAGCTCGGTCCAATCACATCACAGGGAAATCATAAAAAACTGTGGTTATCATCATCAGTAAACCCATCCACTCATTCAGGACAGGTTTGGGTCACTGACTGGCCATCAGACCACCGCTGAACCAACACCTCGTTCACACTGGTTGTTTTTTAGCCCAGTAGCTCTGCGAACGTCAGCCGTGGCTCTGGGCTTTTAAATGAGTTCCTAAATTTGATTACATTTTATTCTTCGGCTCCTTTTAGTAACTGGCTGCTGTTTTCTACCATGCATGAATATTATAACCATTTATTTTCCACTTTCACAAACAAACACACACATTACTTTGCATTATCCCACATTAGCTCGAGCATGTGCCACTGGAAATATTCCCACTGACGTAGCTGATCTTTAGCCCTTTATTGTGTGCGTGTAAGTGCATTCAGAGGAGCCGTGCACAGCACATTGGGTGGCTAATGAGGCACACAAGCGATGCTGCACTGTCACATTCTGGCGTGTCATGAATCATAAAATACAGGCAGTATCCCACACAGCCATACTTATAAGAGAATGTGATGCACAAGTTGATCATGATTTGTGTTTTTGTGATCTAACTCAGTGTCCCAGTGAAGATGGTGAAGAGTTTACAATAATCCTGTTGCACCTTCTCTCCTTTTATACACTTACGCTGTGAAAACGAGTGAAAGTTTGTGTCGTTATCTTCTTCATCTGTGTTAAAACAAAAGCTCTCCATCTCATGGACACCTGTCTCATCAGCTCTAAAACCTAATGCAGTTTGTTGTTGTGTAGGCGGCAGTTGACCGCATTCGTTGTGTGTGTGTGTGTGTGTGTGTGTGTGTGTGTGTGTGTGTGTGTGTGTGTGTGTGTGTGTGTGTGTGTGTGTGTGTGTGCCTTATGTCCTCTTACAGCTGGAGGTGGGTTCACCATAGCAATCAACAGCTAAGAATGCTAAGAGGCTGCAGGTCTCTAAGTGCTTTGCTTAGCTACTGCTGCTAGGCAATCAAGAGTCCCCCATCACAGAGGACTGCCTGCTCCTCTGGGCTCGCTGCATTATGAAGGCACAATGCTGTTAGCACTCTCATGATGTCTAATAGACACCTGCTACTCTTCAAGGCCCACCAACAAGCTCAAGAGTCCTTTCATAATGCCTGGAGGCGTTATCAGTGGCACTTGCAGTAGGTGAAAAAATGCAGGGGTGGTGATGCCCCAGGCCGTCCCTCAGAATCGCAAGGTTTTCTAGAAGAAAGCTGATAGTCAGCTGTGTTTCTTTAACAGCTTTCTTGTTATGACTGTGCAACCAGTCAAGGAGCTACAGTTTCATTCAGGGCCACAGAGGTGTGAGATTAGCATTCAGACAGTATTCACATGTTGTCTGAACACACGTGTGCTTATTTCTCTGTTTTCCAGAGTATTAATATTGTGCAACTCCTGATCATCAGTGATCTGCTGTGTGTCCAAAGCCAGCAGCATCTAAACAGCCTGGCTGTTGGGAAAATGAAGACCCAGCTTGTCATGAAAGCAAACACACACTGACTTTTAGAGCAGCCTGAAAAGATCGAAGGGTAAATGTGACAAAGCTGGAATCAAGTTTGCACTACTTTTTTTTTTACCTTATTTTTGTTTCTAAGAAAAATGAGAGCCACATATGAGGATATTCGTTTAAAATTTCAATAGAACAGTAGCAGTATAATGTCCTCGTGAGTGGATATCAGGCCCTTGTAGAGCAAAATTGAGTATTTTGGTCTAAATAATCCAAAATGTGATGTATCCGGGTCCTAGGAGGTTAAACTGGCAATGCACAGAAAATTTATGAAATTATTTATTTATACAATCATTTTGGTAATTTGTACTTTGGAGCGCTTTGCCTTTGTCCACTGTGCTGCTAATAAACTATCTGAGCCAGTCGTAACACAACACAGATCAGCACACAGTCCGTGCTCCTGCAGCACAGACCTGAACTCGCTTCTTTTTCATTTTAATTTGCATTAAATTAAATGCCAAGTTGCCACACTAGAGGTGTCTAATAAACATATTAACTTGGTATTTTCTGCCATTTACAAACGAATTTCTTTATATTTTTCTTTCTCTCCCTGATGTTTTTGAACTGACTGAAGTAGGCAGCAATCAATCATTTCATTTCCTGCAGAAGAAGAGTGAGACGGTGCATCCAGTGCACTTTTATCTGAACAGACCTGCGGAAGAATCCAGCTGTGTGTTAACAATCAATTTTACTAGATTAGCTTTGATTAGATTACCTTAGATGAAAATGAAAATTCCTCTTTTACATTAAAGCATGTGTATATGGGATGGACTGGTTATGGTTGTGTATGTTAGCCCATGTCCTAGCTTTGGGAAAGCACAGGCAGTCTTATTCTGACATTTCTGTCACTTGTCCTATTCTGAAGGATTGTCTGGCACTTCCTTTTTGCAGCAGCAGTGTTCCTGCAGCAGTAGGAACAGTCACACCCTTCTAGCTTATCACAGGGAACTTCATAGCTCCTTGATACAGATTTCCTATATCAGAACCCACATTGCTGCTGGCTGATGCTGCGTAATGTTTTCTTCTCTGCTGGAGGGGCAGAGAGGGACAGAAAGATAGGGAGACAGCTGAGTGTGAATAATACAGTGGACAAAGGCTGAGAGAGTGAAGCCGAGCAACTGGAGCTAAAAGAACAACGACAATAGGAAGGACTAAGTGAGACACAAGGAACGAAAGGTTAGGGCGTGAGCTCGAGCTGAGATCAAGAGGACAGACAGAGGTGTTGAGAGAGTGAGTGTAACACAGATCCAAAACTGCTGACCTCTGCTAAACGTTATCCACAATTACTGTAGCCTCTTTACATTACAATATAAAGTGCTTATTATGATTTGGTACTACAGAACTAAAACTTGAATTGAACTGAACAAAGGAATTTCTATTAAGTTAAAACTGACTCCTACCGTATTTTTCGGATTAAGCATTAAGCGGCAAAAACCAGAGGTGTGGACTCGAGTCACATGACTTGGACTCAAGTCAGACTCGAGTCATTAATTTTATGACTTTAGACTTGACTTGAAAAAATGTTCTAAGACTTGTGACTTGACTTGGACTTTTACACCAATGACTTGGGACTTGAATTGGACTTGAACCGGTTTACTTGAAAAGACTTGATATTTTACCCCAAATATAAAATTTAACATGCATATTATATAGAGATTGAAAATGTGACGTCATTCACGGGTAGAACCGCAAAGGATTCTGGGAACTCGTGGCAAGAGGTACTAACGCACGCAGGCTTTCAATTGAAATCAGTCACACAGCGATAAAAAGAAACACAAAAATGTCAAGAAGCTGTTGTGTTATTAACTGCAATAGCCGGTCACATGACAGCCACGGGAAGCCGACGGGTAAAGAGATCGGTTGTTATCGGATTACGTCGTTGAAGAGAAATTGTTCGAGCCATGTTTCCGAAGTAACAAAGACGCGACTGGATTGCAGCCATTCAAAGATCAAATATAACGTCCCAGAACCCTCCAGCTCACAGGTTAGTCTGCTCCAAGCATTTACACAAAGGTCAGTCTGCTGTTGTAGTTAATGCGTCATTTTTCTTAACATAATTGGTGATATAGGTTACAAGCAAGTCTGGCGCTGAACAGAAATTGTCGCGCTATGCTCCTTTGTTTATTGTGCATAAATAGTGAATTGTCCTGACACAATATTGCGTTTCGCTTCTGTTATTATGGTACATTGACAAAAACATATACTTTTATTCCCAGGATAAAACAGGTTTTTGTATCACTAATTGCCCAGTACGATTACAGCATACAGTATTATTGTCACTGCTACATTTCTGTGATGCGTACCAGAAATTATTTCCACTACTAATTAATTACCGTTGAGCTCAAAGGTTATATTAATAAACGGTTAAGGAATGTGTATTTATGACGACAATTTGTGAGACTGGTAAACTTATGATACGTACGATGGTCTTTCGTTCTACACGGTGCATTTCAAGGTCCTGCACCCATCCGTCGGTAAACTGTACCTGGGCTTGTTGCAGTGACCGGAAGTTACTAAACTTCATGAGTGTATGCACTCACTCCAAGAACCGTATAATTATAAATATGCATATAAATATGCTACGATGAGATAGCTGACTTCATCTAACTAGCAAATGTTGTCCAGGCTACGTTGGTGATACAGTTTTTTTTAATGTGTATGATATTTTTGTCATGCGATTTTAAAGCCAGTCCTACAACCGCATCCAAGAATAACATGCAGCTTATCTCAGAACTGTCGGTGAAAATTATTCTTGGAGCTAGGGTTAATTGAGCTGCATTTTAAAGAGGTGCAATTTCACAATTTGTGTATATTTTCTAAGTTCACTATTTTGTCATGTGTTGAGAAAAACAGATTTTAAAATTACATGGTCTAATATTTACATTTAGCATAACTGCAACATTATTTTTTCGTTGTTTTTTTTTTAAAGACTCGAAAGGACTTGAAATTCAAAGTTTCAGACTTGTGACTTGACTCGGACTTTTACACCAGTGACTTGAGACTCGACTCTGACTTGCCTGACATTACTTGAGACTTGACTTGAGACTTGAGGATAAAGACTTGAGACTTACTTGAGACTTGCAAAGCAATGACTTGGTCCCACCTCTGGAAACAGATAAGTCAAACTTTACTCAACTCATTCTTCTTGCTTCCTCCACTTTCCTACCATTGATTCATTAATGTTGAATTCTCTGCAGCTGCTCTGTTTCCACGTTGTTGCAGTACATTAATGACTAACCTCATATTGTGGATGGATTATCTCAGTTGTTCTCCTGACTGAAGTTTGGTCCGTTTACAGCATCCTGCCATGCGATTGCATTTGTCCCTGACCACCGAGAACACTCACGTTAACTTTTATCGAGGGGAAAAATGTTAGCATTCATCCTCCAGCTTCACTGTTTATGTTATGCTAACATAGCTGTGTCGCTAGCGATCACGTAGCACATCATTATAGCTGTGTCCCAAAACCTAGGCCACATCCTTTGGAGGACCCGGCCTTAACGGTCTACGAAGACCGCTGTTTAGTTTTCTGTCTTCATTTATGTTGGAAGTGATCTCAGTCAGAACATGCTATATCATGTTTAGGTGGAAACTAGCGAGCTAACTTCCTGATAACTTCTAACTCTGTTAAATGTAATAAATCCTGTTTTCATGGATGCCTGGATGTTAAACTTCATAGTTACACCTGGTAAAGCAGCAACACTGATCATTTTATTAAAGATGAAAGTTTTTAACTCTCAGTGTTTGTTTGACTTTGGGACCTGCAGCCGATGGAGTTTTGGACCCAGATTACTCCGTGAGGCTCCTGACTACCGCAGCTGTAATGCTCCAACAATCCATCAAGCGGTGCGGCTTCGTAGCTACCAAAGTCGTACTAAAACATTTTTGACAGATTTTTGATTTTTACCACATAAAATTGGTTCGAGGTCAGTAAGAACAACCAGAATTCATACATAAAGCACACTGTTGATTTTAAGTGAGCCTTATAGTGCAGAAAATACGGTAGTTTATCCATTCGACTAATGCAAACCTGTGTCTATTTGTGCCTGTTGTTGCTGCGTTGTTGTGACATTCAACACAGGCATTCAACGCCTTAGAGGTAGTACTCTTCTGGAAAAGTCACCTGACCTGTATCTAAGCCTTTTTCTACATACTACATGTGTGCACATGTTCCTATTGTACTTTACTTGGACAGCATGACTGATTAAACTGGGGAGCCACTGGTGACAATTGAGTGTGAGAGTGAGAAGGGAGATCCATCATTGTGAAGGCTCATGCCTAGGCCCGGTACTAGATAAATGTGGTTAGACAAAGTCTGTGTGTGAACAGCACGTGTGTGTGTGTGTGTGTGTGTGTGTGTGTGTGTGTGTGTGTGTATTCTCTGTAAGCATGTACGTGTGGGTCATGGCCTCATTTCATGTAAAACACGTGCTTGCACATCGGTTGCTTGGGTTACTGCTCAACATCAGAGGAGAGGCATTTTTACTTTTCCCCTTTTGCCTTTCAAAAGGAGGGGGAGGGAGGGGGGGGGGATGAAGGCACAGGGACAAGAGGAGGTGGCATAGTGTTTCCTCTCTGTGTGCATTATGGATGAGGTGTGTCCGCAGTGTTCGATCAGCAGCGTGAAGGAGGCCTCCCCCAGTTAGCTAAGATTCTCTATTTGTGTCATAGTGAGCGTGCATGTGTGTATTAGGGGCGGGTTTTAATAATTGATTCATCGATTAAAATCGATTCTGGCTTGGATAACGTGATATCGATTCATTAAAATCCTGGATCTATTTTTTTATATAAATGTATTTTGCCCAAAATTCCAGAATCTCAGGTGAAACCTCACAAAGCAGGTACACGGCTTCTGCACAAAGACCTAAACACAAAGATCAGAATCAGTGAGATGTGACTTTCTCACCCGACGGCACGAACACGGTCGCGGCTGAAAGCCGACAGCTCGCTGATTCTGATGTTTCGGCGGGTCCGCGCTTTGTGTTCACGCCCTTTTTGTGCTGCTTCTAAAGCTGTTAGTTTTATCTCTCTCCAAACAACATTGACTGAACCAGCAGCAAAAGAAGATCCAAACTACGCTTCACATAAACATCGTCATGGATTCACTCTGACTTTTGCTGTTTTGCTTCCACCAGGATAAAATCACACGTCATGCACAGCTCTCTCTCTCTCCCTCTCCTTCTCTGTACTTCAAGAACAGTTTCCTGTCTAAAAATCTGTTTTCTGCATTATTCGCTTGCTTGTTACGCACAAGTCTACCGTTATTTCTGCCGTTCAACAGGCTTCTGAACAAATTTAAACTTTTTAAAAGTATACAAAATGCAAAACGCCGTGTCTCTAATAAAACCTCTGTAACTTCAGAGGTAACGTTCATATGTTGATTAATGGTTTTCTTTTGTTTTTGATGTACTGCAGAACATTTGTATAAAATCCCAGGCCAGGAAAATCACCTTCATGTTTTTCTGTTTTATCTTCAGCTACTTTGACACAAAGGCATCTGCTGTGACGCTCACACCTTTGATAAAGTCTGGAAAGTGTCAGCTTCCTTTTTATACATACAAAAATATGTAAATGTACTGATCTGAATTAGAATATTTCTGACTGTCTGAGGCAAAATTTCCCAGATACAAATCGAATCGAATCAATTTGAATCGAACTGTGGATCGAATCGATTCAGGACCTTGTGAATAGAATCGATTCTAGAAATCAGTGACGATACCCAGCCCTATGTGTGATTATGGCTGATGCAGGAGACACTACGAGCATACCTGCCCCAAAACAGTCTATACTGTGTGAGCTCTCTCAGTATGAAGGCTGTAGGACTTCTGGAACAATGGGCTTGAATACACTTACTAACAATGCGTTTGCACAATTCTGCGTAGCTCATGAGTACAAATGTTTCCCACACAAATCTGTGATTTATCAATAATTTCTTATCTCAGTTGGTTTGCATGCAAACTGTTGATCTTTGGACCCAAAGCACCCCGATACAGGAAGTCTGTAAAAAGTCCTAATCTCTGATCCTGTGGGTCTTACCCAGCAGGCAGTGCAGCCTGTGGGCAGCCAATGGGGACTCACCCAGGTCTACCTGCCTCTCTCCTTACAAGGCCACATTTGCACAAACACGCCACTCCACATGTGGATATATGAGCAGATACATCATCTTTATTCTTAATAATCTTTATTCTTGATTAAGAATAAAGATGGTTTATTATTAAAATGACATATAAAGCTCTGTTTGACACTTTGTATCTCTGCAAACATCAAAGGTTTCATGTTTAGACCTTTTACCCTCGAACATTAATGAGAGGTGAGCTGCTCTCAATCACAGCTTCCTCTACAGAACAAATGACATCTTTGCTGCCTTAAAATGAACAGGCTACTACTAATAATAATACACATTATTATTGTTCTTGTTGTTTCTTTTTTTTTATATTTTCAAACTGTAAACAAAAACACCTTAAGCTCTAAAATGCTCAATAAGAAGGTGCAGGCTTTAACCTCCACCCATCCATTTTTTGGGGGGAGGGAACGGGTTGCCGTGGTAGCAGCAGAGAAACCCTGACAACCTTTTCACCAGTCACCTCGTCCAGCTCATCCAGGGAAACCCTGAAGTCTTCCCAGGTTGTCATGGTCCTGAGTCTGTTTTGTATTATTTATCCTTGCTCGTCTCTTGGTTTTGATTCCTAGCTCCTTCGTTCTTCCGCGTTTCTTGTGTTCTAGTTCTTTGGTTCTGTGCTCCTTCTGTTCAGTGTGTAGTCATCCCTGCCCGTGGGTTCCCTCTGTTCTCTGTCAGTATCGTGTCTCTGAGTTCTGTGATTTCCTGTGTTGCTTCTGCTCTAAGTCCCCTCGTACTTCAGGTTTGTTGGTTCTGGTTCCTTGTTTCTTAATTTTCCCAGTTTAGGTTTCCTTTAGTTTCTGCACATGCCATCTCTGTTTCTGTTTGTATCCTCACCTTGTAAATAAAGCTCACTCGCATCAGGTCAGGGCCTGCATTTGGGTCCATTCACTCATGCCGCAGCCGTGACACAGGTCATCGTAGAGATGTAATCTCTCCATCATGTCCCGGTCCAAGTAGGACAACCCCTCACTCGGGTGGTGACGCCTTGTGATGGGGAAGAGCAGCGGCTCTACTTCTAAGAAACACGTCCACCATGCAGAGAAAGCTCATTTGCAGCAGGAACATTGATCGATCAGGTAAATCGACAGCTTCTCTCTTTACCGCGACACGTGCAGCGTCCACATGACTGGGATTCGTCTGTCAGTTTAAACATGTGTTACAGTGTCTCCTATCTCATCTTATTGTACCTTACATGTTCTTATCTATCTTTGAAAATAACTTCTATCATTGTTTGATTATTGCAGTGAGTTTCTCCTCGCAGGCTGACAGATCACATGGTCTGTGTCCTCCACCTTGTAGCCTGTTTGTCTTTTTCAAACTCCTTTTGGACTTGAGCCACCAAGAGTCTGCCAGAGGAAACGACACTCAGCTCGTTATTTATTCTTTTTAAATTGCCGTCATTTCCGTGGAAATACTTTGGAAAGCTGTGCCTCCTCTGCTTTCCCCTTTGGACCTCAGTCACTGCTGTTCACATTTTCACAGTCAGACTTTCTCCTGATCTCTTGCCTTGGAGGTGCAGGCTGCTGGTTCAAGACGATTCTGATTCACTAACATACGGAGCGTGGCAAGAACAGAACAGGCTTCAGGTTTCATAAATGAGATGCAGGTTTGCACAGGCTAAGAACATTTCCACTCAAATATTAGTGAATGAGGCCCAGGCTGCTGCAGGGAAGCTGCTGTGACTGTGAAACTATTTAAACATAAGCTGGAGGAAACACCATACATGGTTAATTACCTGCTTACAATGTACGATAATCTTCAAGACCTGGGCAGAAATCAACTGTGAGTAGAGCAGGACTCATCCCTGCATGAAAAATGATAGTTGCACTTGAATCATACGAAAACCTACTTGTAATATTCGATATGGTGTGAGGCTGTCCACTGTCCCTCTGTGCCAGCGACACCTCGGTGACCTCTCGTTACCTCCAAGTATGATACTTTGTGGATATATGATTAGTCAGTGCTTTGAGCATGGTCATTACGTGAGTCACTTCTTAATTACAGTGCTATTCCATTTTAGTTAATATGATCATTTTTCTTCTGTCTGCAGTAAAAGGGTATACTGAGGATATTGCACTGTGCCAGCAGCGGCCAAAGCTATGCAGGCATTAAAGTCAGAAAAGCTAAATGCTATGTGTTGTTAGCATGGTGGACATATTGTAGCTTTCACTGGGTTCTTTGTGTGCGACTGGTGTAAACAGTGGAAAGAGAGATCTGTGAGGAGCGGAGCTGGCAGAGAGCTCCTCATAAACATCACTACAGAGCACACAGCAGGCTCCACCTCTTCTCTCCTTTCCTTCTCACTTTCACATAACGGTCGCTGTGTCATTGCACAGTGGAAATGGGATGGACTCAAGTGTAGTTTCAAACCCGGAGGCTAGAGGTGCAGTGTAACAAAAAGAGTCTTTCTTCACAATGCTCAGAAGCTAACAGAAATCTCAGACTAGAATTAAGGAACATAAACTAGACGTCTGAGGCGAGAGAAAAACTATGAGTATGACTAGATGGCAGGGATAACTGGGTGCAGGGACTGGGCAAAGCTTGCAGGTGGGGGTTGCTTGGAGGAGGAAGGCAGGAGAGGTCCAGGTGGGTGCTGCATGCAATGCAGGGAGGCAGGCAGGAGAGACTGGCAGTTCAAAAAGGTAGGTAGGTGGTAGGTGGGTTTCAGATGTAAAGTTGGCAGATAATCTGGCGAAGACCAGTTGAGTGCGCAGGTATGATTGCCATCAGGTGAGGAACAACAAAGACTCCACCCAGCGGGGAGGAGCCGATGCCGTGGAAAACTACCCAGACCATGACACGCTGCTTCTCTCTCTGTCTCATGCTCCCACTTTGTTTCTCCCACCTCTCACCCAATGGTTGTTCTGAGCTTCTCAGAGCTGTGGCGTCTTCCTGTTTCTTAGTCACCACTTTTCCCTTCGGCCTTCTTTTCCTCCACCTAAGCCCCCTCTCTTCTGCTGCTCTGTTGTCCGTCTACAGGTGGAAAACATCCAGCAGATGCTCTGGCCGTAGCCCAGGGAGTTGCTTTCTTTATTACCACGCGCCTCTTTATCACGATCATCAGAAATACATTCGTGTGGTAGGACGGACTTCTCCAAGGGTTTGACATGTTTATCTTCCTCTAATGTGCGTTCAGGTGAGCTCTTTTAATCACACTGCTATTTCATTAAAACAGTTGTAGCATGAAAAAGAACAGATGGCTATTTAATTGTTGTCTCACTCAGTAATAATCGACCACATTTATATTAAATGCCATCTGGAAACAGACCACACGCACCATACTCTCCGTCCCAAACGTTTGTGCTGCTCAAAAGGAAAAAAGGAAAAAATCTGGCACTAAGTTTGTTGCTAAAGACACAAATGAAAACATGGACTAAACAGCAGTCAAACTATTCACACAAACTTAGACAAAAACATGAGCTATCATGTGCCAAATGTTCCCTACACAACACAGAAACAAAGTGAGAAGCTTTGACAGTCGCTCGAGGCTGACTGAAGGAATCGGCTGAAACTGGCCTGCTGTTGGACTGATGATGAGAACTATGATTACAGTTAACTTAATCAAATCAATATGTATTCATTTCCATGGGCTCTACTTCAACCTTAATTCAAGTTAAAATAAAAAATAAATAAGATACAGAGGAAGGACACGGTGCTGGCCTACAGCAGAAAGACGTCTGTGGATGTGCACGCCACTCAAAAGCAGCCAAAGCTGAACCTGAGTCACGCTTGCTGCTATCCTTCTGTCACAAGTCTCCACCCACTCCACCCTGCCTGCACTTGTCTTTATCTCTGTTGTGCACACATCATTGCTTTGGGTGATTGACCCCAAATATTTAAGCTGCACCCCTCCTTGCATCCTCACAGCTACACCTGTCTCCCTCTCATTCACACTCGGATTCTGTTTTGCTGAATTCCATCCGTCCTCTCTCCAGAGCATACCTCCGCCTCTGCAGGCTTCCACCTGCTCTCGCTACAGATCTGCAGACATCATGGTTTACAGAGACTCCTGCCTGGCTTCTTCTGTCAGCACGTCTATCAAAGACGATCTAATGTACTCTGCACTCACACATGTGCTGCACCAACCTGAAAGACTTCTATTGTTATGTACCCAGACTTGCCTCCCCGAAACACTGAGCACAACTCTTCCTTCTTCAACTTCCACCATTTAATCCTCGTCGTTGCCTTCACACGCTTCATCTTCTTGATTTGCAAACTCATTCTACAACCTACTACCTGATGCTGCCTAACTACACCCTGACATCACATTGCAACCTCCTATCTCTTTCAAACTGCACCTTCTGCACAAGATATAATCTAAATGTGTGCACCATCTTCCAGTATCATTTGTCAGCCTGTGTTCCTCCCTCTTCTTCTTCTGTGTTCACCACAGCCATTTCTATAAGACACACACTATCTGTCCTTCTGCATTTGTCTCTTTAACACTATCTTTACTAGGGCTGAACGATATATCGCATTTGCGATAATATCGCGACATGATCAAGTGCAATTTTCTAACCGCAAAGGCTGCGATTATACTCTGGACATGTCCAAATTCATGGGCTGCATCCTCCTGAGGCCGCATTTGTAGACCGATTACGTCACAGCGACGCGCCGAAGGTTGTCCAAATTACTACCATATCCCAGAATTCATAGCGCGGCCCAGCCAAACTCCAGTTTCCAGCAATGGCGGCCGCTACTAAGTTTTAAAATTACTCATACTAATCTTTCTGGGTCACAAAATAAACTTTTAAAATATTTTCAGGCGAGAAAGTAGTTGTGTAAACATCAAATATCTGCTCGGTTTATCAAGATATCCCATATTTGCAAAAGTGCTTCGACGTTTTCAGAGGCGTCTGCTACCCACCAGCTCGACAGCTAGCCGGGAGCTCGAGGGTTACTGATGCGGCCGAGAACGGCACAACTCCCGGCACATCATTTTCAGATCACCGCGGAGTTTCGCTGCTCGGGTTAAACGTGATATATAAGTCACTTAGACAACCTAAAAATGTTATTGTTGGGCTTTTTTCAGTGTTTTGTTTGTTCGTGAGTAAATCGGTTTGGCTGAGATTAAAGTTATTAGATTAGATAAAATAAAACTTTATTAATCCCCCGGGTGGGTTCCTCCTTGGTTTTCACACAGCTGACTAAACGTCAAACAGAAAACTTATTAAACAGAAGTATGAGACAGTCGAGAATTTACACCAGTGTCTGGTTATATTTTAGATAGCAAGAAGCAGACGGCCGAGTTTATTAAACTCCACCGAGACAGCGGTGACGCTAATCAGAACTAGACCGTCCAATTTCACCCCTTTAAATTTTTAAAGGCGTGTTTGTGTGTGTGTTTATACAATTGCTATTATGTTTGCACTTTATGTGTAATGTTACTGACTGCAGAGATCAGTAAGATGTGTGTATTTTTTATTTATTAGTTTTATTTATTTAATATTATTTTTTAATTGAATGACTGTCTAGTAGTTCACAGATGTCGAAAAACTGAGTGTGGTAAAGCCACTGATTTTGTTTATGTATATTTCTGCAATCTGCACATTGTACTGACTTTCATTTTAATGTTTACACCAGGGTTCCTTGTCAGCACTTTATGCTCAGATGTTTGTAAGCTAAAAATAAACTATTGTGTATGTTCAAATATACTGTTGTGATTGAAGAAGTTAAATAAAAATGTCAGTCATCAATTCATGCATCACCTCATGTCATCATAACAGAGGTCTGTCTTCCAGGAAAGAACAGTTTAAAATTAATGTAATATAGTATTGGCCATACTATATGATGTATTGCTTGTCTTTGTTTAATAATACAGAAGACAAAGACCTTAAAAAATAATCGCATATCGCATCGCAATCGCAATATTGGGGCAAAAAATCGCAATTAGATTATTTTCCATAATCGTTCAGCCCTAATCTTTACCTCATCGTCTAAATGACATCCAACTTGTCGGGCATACACACTGACAGCATTTAACATCACACCTTCAATTTCCAGCTTCAGCCTCACAATCACGTCTCTCTTCACCTCAAGACTGTTCAGATACTCTTCCTCCAACATTACTCGTCTCTCTTCCTATCTGCACCATGGTGGAGTGTTTTGATGCTCTCGAGCTTACTTCCTTTCAGCCTAGTGAAGGACCTTGCACACACATATACCTTCCTTCTCTCCATCAAATCAGATCCTCTCCCTTTACCAGTTTTCCCACTGTCTCCAGACACACCTTCCCCCTTTCCTGTTCCTTTGTCTTCAGCCAACAGTGGCAGCAGAGGCAGATGTTGTTACCTGAGCCCTGACCAATCCTATATGGAGATCTCATTCTGGATAATCTGCACGTCTGATTCATTTTATGGACTTCTGAAAAATTAATCTAAAATGACTCTTCTCTTATTCTGGAATATACACTCAACAAAAATATAAATGCAACACCTTTGTTACTGCTCCCATTCCCCATGGGATGGACGTAGAGACCTAAAATTCAGTCCAGATACACAATATAACCATCCCTCCCAAACAGTGGTCACAAATCAGTCCAAATGTGTGGTAGTGGGCACATCTGCTATATTGAGATAATCCCATCCTACCTCACAGGTGTGCCACATCAGGATGCTGATCTGACATCATGAGTAGTGCACAGGTGTACCTCAGACTGCCCACAACAAAAGGCCACCCTGGAATGTGCAGTTTTTTGGGCTATTGGGGGTCTGGGGACCCAGAACCGGTCAGTATCTGGTGTGACCACCATTTGCCTCATGCAGTGCAACACATCGTCGCATGGAGTCTATCAGATTGTCAATTGTGGCCTGTGGAATGTTGGTCCACTCCACTTCAATGGCTGTGCGAGGTTGTTGGCCTTTTGTTGTGGGCAGTCTGAGGTACACCTGTGCACTACTCATGATGTCAGATCAGCATCCTGATGTGGCACACCTGTGAGGTGGGATGGATTATCTCAATATGGCAGATGTGCCCACTACCACACATTTGGACTGATTTGTGACCACTGTTTGGGAGGGATGGTTATATTGTGTATCTGGAATGAATTTTAGGTCTCTACGTCCATCCCATGGGGAATGGGAGCAGTAACAAAGGTGTTGCGTTTATATTTTTGTTGAGTGTAGTACGATAGCAATGAATATACCACGTTTCTACATATACCTAACAAACATGTATTACTGCTACTGCCATCTCAATTAAAGCAGCTAGCATGCTAACCTCTCTGGCACACCACACCTTCTGTCCCCAACACAAAGTTGACACCAAGCTTTACTCTTCTGCCACTATTAGAAATGATCTGCTTGTATTCCCTTAAATGCAGTTTCATCTCCCTCAGGCCAGAAACAGGTGCACACATGAGCAGAAACAGCTCTGAAATGACGAGCACAGCATCGTTTGGTTTTTCCTACCGTCTTTTCGGTAAAGGTTGATCTCCACCTTCCTCTCCTCCGACCCCAGGAGGGCCTGCGCCATCTGGGCGATAGCCAGTCGCTTGGTGTCAGGTCCATACAGGAAGTTGCACGCGCATGGCTTCTGCATGATCTCAGCCCTGGAGTAGCCACACATGTGGCAGAAGCCATCGTTACAGAAAATGATGGCGCAGTTCTCCACTCTGGCGTTGGCTATGATAAACTTGCGACCTGTGGGTGAAAGGACAAAGGTTTCTGCTCAGTTATTTACTTTTCACTAACACAGCAACACCAACTCAACATATGATCAAATGAATGAATGAAACAGGTAGCTCAGGTTAATCGCATTTATCCTAAATGAAAGCTACGGTGACCATATTTGGATTTCCAAAAAACACTTGGCCCAGAAAAACTTTAATCATGCTGTTTGCTTAAAGAAACTTTTAACATATTTAAATGATGCCTTCTCTGTGCGGTTAATGAATGGTGAAATAAAAAATGTCATATGCAACAGTGCAAAAAGATAACTTAAAGCAGCAGCTCAGGGATGATGTCACACATGCTCTGTAGGAAAACCCGGACAGAACGTGAAAATGGACGCGCCCGAGGAAAAGAGGACGGTTGGTCACCCTATGAACACTCAGGAGGATTCAAATATTTTAAGGTGGAGGCTCGTTCCCGTTCACGTCTTGTTGACGCTCTAGCTAAGCAAGGTTTTTCAGCCAACGGCAGACTTCCCTGGCCCAGGTCGTTTTATCCAAATCTGTATCTTCATTGTAACAACATTCAAAAGCCACCAGAGGCAGCATTTCCACATTTTCTTCAGACTGCTTCTGCCCTGAATGACAAAAACCACTCAGACATTAAGCTAATATTAGCAGCTATTCTGTCCTTGCTTCTGTCAAACCGAATCTCCAAAGAGATTCAGATTTATTCATTTTCAATTCTAATATTAATTGAAACAAAGAAAAACCTTTCAGCCTGCTGCTACCCAACAAACAGCACCACATGTCCTTTTTGGGGCACATGATTTTTGGCACTTCTGCTGCTAAAATAACACTAACATGCAATAGAAATTAAAGTTTGTTTGTAATTAGGTCCAAAACTTGACACGGCAGCTGCAACCCTAACAGCCTCTTCTTCCACAGAGTGTCTCTCCTGTGAACCACTTACTGTAGAAGGAGCTCTTTTGCTCCCTGGCCTCTGCTCAGTGTCAAAATATGATATCAAGAGAGCTTTAAACACACTTTAAACAGACACTCAAACATGTTCCTTTACTCAGGACTCTCACTCACTGTTTCATATGCTGTGAATAAAAAGTGTCTTTAAGGTAAATCTCGAGCGTCTTTGGCTAACACAGGAAAA
The DNA here is from genome assembly GCF_964374335.1 of Astatotilapia calliptera. Lineage (NCBI taxonomy): Eukaryota > Metazoa > Chordata > Actinopteri > Cichliformes > Cichlidae > Astatotilapia > Astatotilapia calliptera. Next base: position 3,661,693 of record NC_137430.1, read on the forward strand.
CAACATAAATGAAAGAGTCTGAGTGGGAGTGTGTTTGTGCTGTGTTAGCCTGACAGTCTGCCAGTTTGATAGATGGCTTCCACTAAAGAGCATTAAGCTTCTGAGAATGTTCCTTGTTTCTTTCACTTAGCCCCACTGTGGGAAGAAGGAAAGAGAAAAGAAAGGATGAATATAACAGATGTAAAAAGATCACTGAGGAAGACTTTGGGGAGAAAGAATGAAAACAAATAGGACACAAGCATGAAACAGCTGAAATAATGAATGCAGGTATTTGGAGAAAGATCATGAGAGAGCTGGAGTAGAAGAGAAGTGATCCCAACTGTTGTCTGACTGAAGCAATAACTCTGCATTAATCACGGTGACCACATCACATCATCGTCCCTGATTATTTCACAGTTTGACTTTAAATTCAGTTAAATCCAAGTCTTTATTTATTCTATTTAAATTGTTCCTGGAGAGATCTTCCTAAGTAAGCTGACTTTCTCTTAGGCTCCAAGAAGTCGAACACTAACTGCTGTTTTTAGCAAACAATTTCCCCTTTACGTAGGCTGCAGAGAGTCCTGATGAAACATTTGTGGCTGAAGAGCTGATGCCATTGTCTGTCATAATAAATGTGCAAAATCTTTTGTTTATTTTTAGCTTTCAGCAGCAGGTCACATTTTCTACGTTCCTCTGCAGTCACTCAGCGTCCTGACTGTTCCACCTGAAGACCAGAAACCTGACAGTCAGCAGGTCCTGATGCTGCCCGAGATGAAAATCCAGCACTGATATTACTCGGGAAGATTGTCATGTCAATAAAAACTCAATCAAAACATTTGCCAGTGATCAGGCTATTTTAAACGGGACTAAACTGTTTTATAATTAAGGTGTTCAGAACAGCATTTATTGTAATGTAAAAGTTGAATTATAATCATAATAATCCTGTGAGTCAGCCTGTGTGCTCATCTGAGGTAACTGGAATAAAAACTATTTATTATTTTTAAGTGGAAGCATTTAAGAATATAATCCTGTGGACAAACTGAATGTCTAGTTGCAGATGTTGTAAGCTACGGAGATTTTGTTATCAGGAAACACTGCTCATAACATTTACTGAAGAAGAAAGAAACACACGGACTAAAGCCACAGATTGTGAATAAAACACAGAGGTCATAATTGACTAAATGAACATGACATCGTGTTCAGCTGGATTTGAAACTTCCAGATGAGACTGTTCACTGTAAGGTATTTACTGATTTCACACAGACAGCATTTCAAAAAGTGGAGACCTGAGATTGAGACTTCTTAAAGAGTTTCTCTGTGACCATTATCTTCTACAAAAATAACAGTCACTCGAGAGATCTCCAAACACATTTAAAAGCCATTAGAAAGGCAGCATTTCAAGCTAGACATGCCCGTTATAATGAGGAAAAAGGCCTTTAAGGGACAGAGAGCTATTTTTCAGGGGGAGGCTGCAGATGGGAGGTGTGCATCAGAGGACTTTTTATGAGAGCTTTGGATAAAGGAGAGTCGAGAAGGATTCGCTTCTTTGGGTGGCATAAATCATTTAAATTAAGGTAGCAAGATTTTTGCTGCCTGGCAGATTCTTATTTGTGGATCTGAAAAAGAAACGAACCAGTTTGACTTTTTTTGGTCATTTTTATTGTAGAGCTTCCTCATGAATGATAAATCTTCCCCAAGGACTTCAGGCTATGATAAGGGAAGAACACCGTATTGCTGCAGTGACAGACGTGACTCTTGTGATTAGTTTTTGGTCAGTGACTCACACGTCGGCCCACACTGTACCTAGAACTGGCCCAACTCCTAGGAAACTGCTTTTAATGCTACAAAATGTAATTTTGTACATAAATGATGACAGTTTGTTTTGTTTTAGTGTAGAATGTGGACACAGAGCCACGTCTTTAATAATCACCACGTGAAAAAAGAGGCTGGGCAATAACCACAAAGCACAAAAGTAAAAACTGAGAAAGACTAAACTTTGAGGCTCTAAATCTATGACAGGGAAGACTAATGACGAGCAACATCCACCAGCTCCAGCCAAACGTCTTCACCTCGCTTACTGATTGTTGCCTTGTCAGGAAATGTTTGAGAGCCAAAGCTGGCTTTTCTGTCAGCCCAGGGAGCAACTTTCTGAGCTGTCTCAGTCAGTATTCACAGCCGGGCTCATCTGCGACTCAGCGCCAATATTTTGGGAGAAGGTAATGTGTCATACATTGTCCCTATGATGAATGAATGAATGAAATTAAACCCACGTCGGTGCACTGGGTCAATTTTTCTTTCTAAGTGTTCTTCATTAAACTTGATTATGAAAAAGTCCCAGGAGGAGAAGATGGTAGACGGTCATTATTCCCTGTAAATTACGTCTACGAAGAGGTTCACAGAGGGGAGTGTAGTAATTCCCTCTCAAATAGTGATTTATAAGTCATTTTATCATCACTGGCAAGACATGCATCTGCCACACCCGACATTTCTGCACATCACATTCCAATCCAGCTCTGCCCATCGATATCACGCCTCCTGTATCGGGCTCGAGTTCGTGGAATTAGTTTGCAGACTCATGAGTCATTGTTATTGGAAAATGTGTCCCTGTTTCAATTGTCGAGCTGTAACTTGCTTATGGGGATATGATTATTTTTGATTGAGTGCACATTTCAGTGTCTATGGGTGTTGTGTTTACTTTTCTGCACTGTGCAAACATATAAAAGTCCAGAAAGGAAAACAAACTACACTTGAAGGAATATTCAATTCAATTTTAATTTTACAATATGTCAAATAACAAAACAGTCGCCTCAATGTGCTTTGTATTGTAAGGTAGACCCTACAATACAGAGAGAAAGCCAACAAGCACTTTGGCGACAGTGAGAAGGAAAAACTTCCTTTGAACAGGAAGAAACCTCCGGCTGAACCAGGCTCCGGGAGGGGCGGGGCCAACAATTCATTCAAACAGCAAGTCAAACATACAAAACAACAAAAGGATATTTTTGCCCACTAAATCGGAGAACTTTGTGACACAGAGCTCTCACACAACATCCACAAGGGTTTTTTTTAAAGATAGTTAAAAATAAACAGTTTCTGTGCTGCAACACCTCCAATAAAGACGAGTAAACGCTCAATGATACGTCTTTATGTTACACTGATGGTCGAGCCTTTGTGGCAGTTGAACCCAAATAAGTGGCAGCAGATTTTTCAAACCTCCGTCAGTCACGTCACAGTACAAGAATCAATACAATACAAATTTATCTGTATCCGGTTGTTCAGTCTGACGTCACTAGCCGTGTCTGGACCTAAACTCTGCTGCAGGTTGTAACGTTGGGTTGTGTTGTGTGGTTGAGAAGAGGCGGCAAAACACCTAGCAGGCTAGGCGGAAGAATACACACCCACGCTGGTATTGGGAATTCTTCATCAACCATATAAGCCCGGTTGAACGGCTGCAGCTTAGCAAACATACCGCACAGTGTTCGCACAACCCATAACGTTGCAAACAAAGGTGTCTGGCGGGGTAAAACATAAAATCCGTCCCTCCTCATGCACTAGCGTGCAAGCACATGTCCACACCATCACAGAGAGAGAGAGAGCAGAGCAGTGGCACAAACTGATGACACCATCAACCCTCGACTTGGGTGTCTTAAAGGGACACCACACCATAGTGGCTGTTACAAGGTCCATATATCAAACGATCACTGTGGCATTACTGAGAGTTGAAAAACTGTCTAAAGTCTTTCATCTTTAATAAAATGATCAGCGTTCTGCTCTACCAGGTGTAACAATTGAGTTTAACATCCAGGCATCCATGAAAACGGAAGTTATGACATTTAACGGAGTTAGAAGTTAGCAGGGAGTTAGCTCGCTAGCTTCTATCTAAATACAACATAGCATGTCCTGACTGCGGGGTTTTGGAAACAAATTAAAACGTACAGCTCTGTTATCACTTCCAACATAAATGAAGACAGAAAACTAAACAGCAGTGACGTTTGTAGGGTTACTGAAGTTGGGCTAGCTGGTATATAATGATGTGCTACGTGACCGCTAGCGACACAGCTATGTTAGCATAATATAAACAAGCTAACTTTTTTTCCACTGGATAAAAGTTAACGTGAGTGTTCTCGGTGGTCAGAAACAAATGTAATCGCATGGCAGGATGCTGTAAAAGGACCAAACTTCAGCCAGGAGAACAACTGAGATAATCCATCCACAATACGAGGTTAGTCATTCATATACTGCTGCATGTGCTGGGCTGTAGTTACATCCTAAGGTTTTAAAAACTGAGCTTAAATAAATGATTAGTGGTAATAAAAGCCGAGGGAGGTCAACAGTGATCACTGACTGTTTTAGGAGCTTTTTGAGATCAAATAGAAGAAAATACATAACATTAAACATGTTAACAACAGAAAAGCCATATTAAACGCAGACTACTTTAGACCCGGAAGTAGGATTCGTCACGTCATCACTTAACAACTGGATAGCACATTTAAAAACCATTAAACTAGCAGGTGGAAGACAATAATTAACCAGGCATGCAAGATAAGATAAGATAAGATAAGATAAGATAAGATAAGATAACTCAGGAGTTAAAACAATACAAAACATTATCCAAAGGCAGACAAAGAGGTGTAACATGGGGGGACATTCACATGATAGATACACTTAGGTAGCCGAGAAGGCCAAATCAAAGAAGTTTTCAATGGAGATTTGAAAGTCTGAACTGAATCAGACACACCAATGGGAGATTGTTCCAGAGGTTGGGTGCTACTGAAGCGAGGTTGCACTAAGAGCAATTGACCTGATGATCTCAGTGCTCTCCTAGGAATATACAGGCTGAGGAGATCATTAAGGTAGCTGCGCTGTATTATTCATAATTTTAAAAGTGAAGAGTACCTCTGTTTCCTAGCACGACGTGACCATCAGTGAATGTTGGGCTCCTGAATGGAAACGTCTGCTTTAAGCGCACCGTTATCACAGCCTCTCCCCCATCGCTTCACTAAAGAGACACATCATCAATCAAAGCTGTCCATCTTGAATCCGACAGGCTGTTCTCGCAGCAGACACCAGCGGTGGACAGACCTGTTCAGGTATTCATGGAAACACTGAAAATCAGTTGTGTAGATGCACTTGAGACCTGTCTCCATGAATTAGTAGCAGCAGCTGCCCTCAGGGGCTCATAAAGTCTGATGGGTTTGTCTGGCTGCAATAAGCACTAAGCAATGCAAAGGCAGAGCTGAGTGTGTGTACTGTATTTGTGTACTTTCTGCACGTCTTTTCCAGACCGCTGAGTAAATGGTTTTCAGTCTGTGGCCGAAAGAACCGAGAAGATGTTATTTTTTTCCAGGCTGTTTAAGGTAAAGCGTTTTGAGCAGGGGTGGAAAAATGTAATTATTCTTTAAATATAAGACACGCAGCCACATGAAGAGGACGTTTGGTGCAATTGTGATGCAGATGTACTGTATCTGCTAAATGACAATACCTCAACCAAAGGAAACCAGGCTGAGAGAGGGACTCAAACAGAAGCACCAGAAAGAATGTCGCAGGCTGCTACTGTGTCTTCAGACATTGTCTAGTGGAAAAGAAAAGAAGACGGACAGCAGAAGAGTCAGCAGGTAGAGCATAAAAACTCGGGTGACTCATGGTTTAAGCTGCTCGGTGTTTAGGACACAGCTGGACATGAAAGAAAGCCGGCATTATTCTAGCAGGGAAGAGGTGAGGAGCTGTATTATTACACTGCAGGCGTTCACAGAGGAAAGTGCAGGAGATGGCAGTATTTGGAAGCAGAGGGCAACGTGCACAAATTAAACAAGGGCGATGGTGGGCAGCTGTACACAGCGTAACATTTCTTCTCATTCTGCTTACTGCACACTTCTCTCAAAGGTGCTTCATACTGTCCCCAGCGACCTGATGCCGTCTGTGGTTGTATTTGTGACTGTGACAAGCAGAACTGAACTAGTGTGAAAATGGAAAAATGTGCACAAATGTACGAAAATCCAACATGTTTAATATTAAGTGACGGATACGAAACATTATTTAATAACCTGCAGTCCGAGGGCCAGAATCGGCCCAGCAAAGACTCTGGTCCGGTCCTGTGGGTGTCTGGGATCTGTGAACGAGGGCACACACTTTCATCTTTTAACTGTATTTTCATAAAGTTTACAACTTGTCCTACTGATGAAGATCTCCCCCATCAAAGTAATAGATAAACAATTAAATGACAGTTTCTGTTTTTTCCACTATTAACAAGAGAAAGTTCTTTTTTCCCTCATTTTTAAGAATGTGCTCGCTGTAAAATTTAAGATGAATTATTTAACAAAAACTTTCTTACAGTCATTGGACAGTCAGAGTATTTTCTGTAATAGGCCCAAAGAGTCGTGACAGTGCTCCTTTATTAAACAGAGCAGCGTTTCTTTACCTTGTAGAAAAACTGAGAAGTGCTCTTGCGATTGCACTCCTTTGTCTTATATTGAGATATCACAGGGATGAAATCCACAGACAGTAAGGGGATTTTTACTGTATGTGGCCACCGATGCAAAGTGACTCTTTGTGATTTTCTACGTATGTTTAAAGAAGTGTTGGGAAAAAGGTGAACGTGGGAAAGTTGCACAGTTGTTATGGCAACTGTCACTCAGGCAAACAAAGATTGAAGGGAGACCACAACCCTCATTCGAAATGATGAGCGTAGCTTAAAATGAAGCCAGTGACGAGGTGCCTCAGCTCGACCCCGTATCGTTTAAAAAAGTGTGGTCCCTTCAGCACTCAGTCACAGCCAGCTCTCATTATAAATAGTTTTGATGATGGACAAAACCCTGAGCGGTGCAGTATGCATACAATATGCAGCAGCCTACTTCCTGGCGACTGTGTCCTGTTTCATTTTATAATAAAATGTAAATGCATGTGTCCATACAACACAATGTATATAAATAATACATCTTTATCACATTAGTTTATGAATCAGTGACATTTGTATTCCAACATGGCATCAGGATAGCAGTAAATATAAAGTCAACTCTCCATAATGTCCGTCGGAGGTATTAAAGGTAATCAAAAGCTCCCCAGCTGACTCTGACTGCTTCTTCCTTTCTCCCCATAATTTCCCTCTAATGAGCTTTTGAAGCCAGTGAGGAGAGAGCTGATGCAGAAGCTGATTAAAGGCAAGTTTTTCAGGAGGAAAACACGATTTCCTATTCCCACTGACACACACTATGCCACACATGCACGCAAACACACACACATATATGTATGATTTCAGCTGCACATACAGACCTGCTGACACAGACTGAATAATTCACCAGGACCAGACCTTGAGGGCCCCTGAATCTGCCCGTGTGTGTGTGTGTGTGTGTGTGTGTGTGTGTGTGTGTGTGTGTGTGTGCTATCTATTTGTTTGTGAGTGATTGAGCATGTATCTGTGAGTGTGCGTATGTGCTAGGAATCTCCCTGAATACTAGGCAGACAGGGAGGGAAACCCGTGTGTTAGAAGTAGAAGTCAACACACCAGCTCGTTGCCTGCTAGCTACAGAGGGAGCGAGATAAGGAAAGAGGGAGTGAGATAAGGAAAGAGGGAGCGAGATTAGGAAAGAGGGAGCGAGATAAGGAAAGAGGGAGCGAGATTAGGGGACAGAGAAATGTGAACGGGGAAAACCGGGGAGAAAAAAGATCAAGAAAAACAAGGAAGGGGGGAGAAAAAGAGGACGAAGCAGATGTATGCTGACAAAAATCGTTCAGACGGGCTGCAGCGATTTTTATGCTTCTACCCATTCCTAACTGTGCAATTGCCATGGAAACGAGAAATATGACACATGCTAAATTGTCAAACACGGAGCACTGACACAATAAATTCAGACTAAATGTAGGACCCCTCATATTCCACAGTACCTCTTTGCATCCCACAGGCTGTAAGTTTGTATTATACCAGACTGAGACCCTTTGCTCTGTCTGTTATGAAGGTTACTGTTACATCATATTCATGACTGAGACTCGCGGCAGACTTCATGAGATTAGTCGTGTTTCCCGTCTCTCGCTACATGCACGATACCATCGGGACAGAAAGCACTACGCAGCGAGTTCTGGAAAAACAGCGTAAGCAGACATCTGACATGTGCGTTATGGCACCATGGCTTCCACTTGGCTACAGTTAGTGTTGCCATGGTTACAGTTTTACACAACTGAGCAGCTGAAAAACAAATCTCACGTTAGTGTCTCAGGATGTGAAGCTGCACCCCAGGGGCGGCGTCAGTGTTTGAAACACGACTGTACGTGCAATAAAACGTCATGCGCTACGCTCGCGAGCGAGCAAAAGTGGCGCCCTAAACGATCGAGTCCTTTCAGAAGCAATCTTTGCACTGATTGAATGAACATTCAAACAAAACAGAAACCCTCCAGATTTTGACTTTGTAATCCATGTTTTTCATCTTTAGTTATCCTTCTTAGGCCACACTCATCTTATTTTTCTCTTTCTTAAGCTGACCTCTTATTTACAGTTACACAGGGCAGTTGAAATCACAGTTCAGTTGTTTTTGTCCTTGCAGATCTAAGCAGAGTATTATTTGTTGTAGTAATTCTTCCTGTTCAGACAAGCCACTAAAGAAATGTTTCTACTGTGTTTCTGGTGTAAGTGATGGAAGAAATGCACACGTCAGGTCCTGTTTAAAAATCTCCACCAAAAAAACTTAATGGACAAAAACGTTTTACTCCATCCATTTGTTCTATTTGTCCACAGCCAGCTCTTCCTGCTCTTCCAGCTCTTCCTGCTCTTCCAGCTCTTCCAGATCTTCCTGCTCTTCCTGCTCTTCCAGCTCTTCCAGCTCTTCCTGCTCTTCCTGCTCTTCCAGCTCTTCCTGCTCTTCCTGCTCTTCCAGCTCTTCCTGCTCTTCCAGCTCTTCCTGCTCTTCCTGCTCTTCCTGCTCTTCCAGCTCTTCCTGCTCTTCCTGCTCTTCCAGCTCTTCCAGCTCTTCCTGCTCTTCCTGCTCTTCCAGCTCTTCCTGCTCTTCCTGCTCTTCCTGCTCTTCCAGCTCTTCCTGCTCTTCCAGCTCTTCCTGCTCTTCCAGCTCTTCCTGCTCTTCCTGCTCTTCCTGCTCTTCCAGCTCTTCCAGCTCTTCCTGCTCTTCCAGCTCTTCCAGCTCTTCCAGCTCTTCCTGCTCTTCCTGCTCTTCCTGCTCTTCCAGCTCTTCCTGCTCTTCCTGCTCTTCCAGCTCTTCCAGCTCTTCCTGCTCTTCCTGCTCTTCCAGCTCTTCCTGCTCTTCCTGCTCTTCCAGCTCTTCCAGCTCTTCCTGCTCTTCCTGCTCTTCCTGCTCTTCCAGCTCTTCCAGCTCTTCCTGCTCTTCCTGCTCTTCCTGCTCTTCCTGCTCTTCCAGCTCTTCCTGCTCTTCCTGCTCTTCCAGCTCTTCCTGCTCTTCCAGCTCTTCCAGCTCTTCCTGCTCTTCCAGCTCTTCCTGCTCTTCCTGCTCTTCCAGCTCTTCCTGCTCTTCCAGCTCTTCCTGCTCTTCCTGCTCTTCCTGCTCTTCCTGCTCTTCCTGCTCTTCCAGCTCTTCCTGCTCTTCTGTTGGGAAACAACAGTATTCCCAAACCAAATGAGAGATATAATCTCTACAGCACATCCTGAATCTGCCCCGGTGTCTCCTCTCAGTCTGATATGTCTGAGAATCCACACCACAGAGACGTGAGGAGGCATTCAAGTCAGCTGCCCAACACAAGTCTTTAGTTTGATGTAGACGAGTAGCAGCTCTACTCTGAGTCCTTCCTAAGTGACTGAGCTCTCTATCCTGGGGGCAGGCTAACCCTGTAACCCAGACATCATCTGAAGAAGCTGGCATTCACAGTCTTATGTGGTCACTACCAACAGCTCTTGTAGGGACGCAGATCAGCAGGTAACTCGACAGCTTCCCTTTCACACTCAGTGTTAACTATGACAGACTGATACGGTATCTGCAACACTCCTGACCCCGTACCAATTAATCTGTCAATTCCACACTCCCTCCGTCACTCATAAACACCTCATTTACAAACTCCCGTGGATACTCCACCCTTTCTGACACAGAAGCAGACTTGGAGATGTTGTGTTTTATTCCCAGTGTTGCAGATACACCAGAGTAGGCTGGATGGTGCTGTTTGATGACACCAACAGAATCAGATCATCTGCAAAAGATGAAGTGAGATCTTGAGAATACCGAATCTGACAGCCCAGGTGGGTGGAGTCCCCCCACCCCCCAAGAAATGCTGTCAGGTCCACAAAACACACGCAGACTCTCACAGCTTTGAGTTCCCCTGACAGGGTAAGTAGGCGGTCCGATGCTCCGTGGACAGGACAGAAACTACTGAGCAGCTCTGTGTTCAGCTTCTGCTGAGAAATAAATCTGACTCTCAAACATTCTTTCAAGTTTCTAAACAAAGACAGAAAGTTACAGATGAGCTGCTCCCATTGGTCCATTTGGTTTTGTGCCACTATACGGCCCCACCGACAACACTGACTCACTGCCTCCACGTACAGCAGGATGCATGTTGGACACGTTTCTGTCAAAGACATGTCAACCTAACATTACCCAAACATATGTAACAGTATGAGCACTACCTAAATGTTACTATCCTGAATGTGGCTCTTCAGTGTGGCTGAGACATTCTAACATTAGAAGCAGCTCATGTGACCGACTGCTGAGGTCAGAGCTCCGGTTTTCCACAGAAAGACGATTGTCTTGTTTTCTGCATCAGAATAGTTTTTGCTGGCGCCGTTGGTCTGAATTATAGAGAGCTTCAGAGAAATGATGAGTAGGTATAACAGTCACTGAGTCATACGCTATGAATTGTAAGGGGGTGTTTCTACCACAGTACTAGTATTTTCTTAGCAGCTTAGCAGCTGTTAGTGATAAAGCAGATGCGTCATCTTTAAAAGTCTAAAGCCACAAACAAAAAAGATTTCTAATATCGCTTTAAAAGATGTTCACCACTAGGGACCAAAGGGAGTTATATTAGGAGCGTTCCCACCCAGAGTCGACCTTTCAACTTCTTTGTTAGAAAACAGCAGATGGAGAATTAGATTCAGAGCAGTGATGGAGGTCAAACATTTCCAGCATGTAAACCGATCCAGCCCCCGGCTGTCAGCTCACAGGTGGGACATGTTTCTGCCTGAGTCAGTAACCAGCTGATTGGTCAGTCAGTCAGCTGCACTTGCAGTCAGCTCCCACAGTGCCAGAAAAATAATGACATATATCCCTCAACTGGCACTGCAAGGAAAATGCAGCCACAGCACAATGAGCTATTCCAAGATTTACTTGGATTTTTGTCTCATTACAGATGCAGGCCTGACACTGTCAGCAGCACACAAGCACACACGGTTGGAGAAATGCTGATGTCATCAGTGTGAGACAGCTTACAGGAGGATGTGGGGGGATCCTGTCATGTTTTGACGGCTAAAGCATTTGTGTCCGTCCACATAAGGTTGCATTTTTGGAACAGTTTCTAAACAGCATCCATAAATAATACATTTCCAGGAATGACTTTTTATTTATTTACTGAACAGAAAAGTGTTGACAAGATTAGCAGTTAGCACACTGTGTCAGCTCCTCGTGTGGGGAGAGACACGGCACCACACACTCTGGAGACCCAGCAGAGCAGACATGCCAAGCACAGCCTCTCATTTATTTAAAGACATGTTGCACATGCATATTAGATATTAGTAATATGAGTTGACTCTGGACCATAGGCAGTAGTTTCCCTGAGCTCAGTACGCTGTATGTCAGGGAAACAAAGAGGCAGACAACAACTAACAAGACATGTTCATCCTCATAAAGCTTCAGTGCACTTAGTGAGCACCAGCAGTTCACATGTGAACAGTTCAGCCAGCGATTCCTCTTTGGTGACGATGCAGTAAGTGAAACTGATGTTTCTTCTCTTCTTAATATGGTGTAAACTTTAACCCACTTCACATCATTTCAAATCTCATTAATAGTAATTATGGCTATTTAAATAAACAGTAATTATTCTTAATGTGAGCAGTCTATTAGAGTCTTAAACTTCTCGGGCTGAAAAAGTACCAGAAACTTATGGCGTTATTTTTGTGCCGCTATTCTGAGCGCACGTAAAAGAAAATGCAGGTGCAAGTGTTGCATTTTGAGGAGAAATTTATTTGGAGCGAAGAAAAGCTCAATTTGAGTGAGCAAAATTCATCGCTGCGTGCAAAAGATGTATTTCAGTGTTTGCTATTATCCACACACACACAATAGCAGCCCCGCTCGCTCGGTTTTTGCAATTTTTTTTACGTCCCCTCAGAATAGCGGCATAAAAATAACGCTAAAGGAAACTGAAGTTCCTTAAATAGCCACATATTCACTTTATTCTTCACTTGAGCCACTCTGGTGTCCACTTTAGAATCACATGATGCATGTCGTTGAACTATGGGAAGCTGTGGGAGCTCCCACACCTTCTTACCTGTGTAGGAGCAGAGAACATGGGATCGCTGCACATTGATCAGCAGGTTCAGTTAGTGACAGTGCTAACCACTGAGCTGCACAACTGCTCATACTGCAAAGCTGCATTTAAAACTGCAGGTTATGAGCATTTCAGTGTGACGAAGCAAAGGAGACAGCAGGGGTTTTGCACATGCTCGGGTCGCAGCTTTCACTTTCATTCATCATATTTGTATTTTTAATCCACCACTAAATGTTTAAATGCTTACTGTAGCACCTCACATCTAACTTTAACAGCAGCAGAAGTAGTCCGGTGCACATTCGAGATGAATGCATTTCTAAGGTCATCTGACCGAAATCTCCAATCTCCTGCTGAGCATTCTCGGTCATGCGGCGTGGAACTTTTCAGAGTTCCAGTCCCCAACAGTCGTTAGGAGTGATAATCCCATAATCACTGCCATCCTTAATGGGCTGTTTCGCTCTGAAGTGTCTCAGGCTACAGTGTGTACCGCGTCTCCCTGTGCCTTAATGAAGTTATGCAGATTTATGCAAATGAGGTCTAATCCCCGGGACACTGGGGACTCCGGGGTCCTTAAGTCGGTTAGCTGGCCTTTTCTGTGCCACCACTCTTGAGGTGGCACAGTGAATGAGAGAGGAAGTCCAAATGAGCGAGTGAAGACAAAGCAAGAGTAGATGAGAGGTGTGTGATGAAGTTTCGGAGGAACCCGTAGGAGGGCGACTTGATGAATGGGAGGGTGAGAGAGAAAGGGCAGCTGCCGGGAGATAAAGCAGTGACAGAGTGAGGCACAGGCTGAGAAGGAGAGCAAAGCACTGGGATCTACCAAGAACACGGACAGGCGGCTGGGCTATGCAGTGATATTTTTGGATTTAGAAAGATAGGAGGTGCACTCCCTCAGAGCTGTTCTCCAGAAAAATCTGAAACATGTGTTGATAACAACATCTGAGGATGAATTCCTCCTGAATAAGAAATGTGTCTGTAGTGCTTCTTGTTTCTATAAATGAGCAGTTCTTGTAAATCAATATTCCCTGACCTCCTTTCTAAGGCTCCTCTGCATTTCATATCAAAGGCTTGAGATCTGCAGACTCACACCTGCTGAGATTTTTGCAGCATTATAAGAAGCAGCTGTGCTCTGTGACCAAACCTGCAATCGACTGAAATGCATAACTCCATATCTCACATGATGCTTTCTAGCATACTGACCAAAGCTACAAAGTTGCATTATTCCCTCCAAAGGCAAACATGGGTGGCACAGTAAAGCCAAAATACATTATTCCAGCAAACTAGTTCAAGGCAGATATGACTGAATCCTGCAGTCGGGAACTTTGTTTATGCTGTTTTTAAACAAGCGGCCGATTCATCAGCGTTGATCACTGTGAGGGGCAAAATATGGGCAATGTGGTAATGTGTGTTTTTTATCATTTTAAAGATACATGTTAGTAGTGTCCATTTACTGTTAGCTCGACATGTTATTGTCTCCTCAAACATACTTTGGATACATTTTGTTTTCCTATTTTTATTGTGTTTTGTGTGCTTTTGCACTTTTTTCTGTTTGGAGGTATTGGAACGGACAAATAACAAACAAAATCATAATTTCAGAGGTAACAAGGCAGTACATGCAGGCTAAACTGCAGAGTTTGCAAAATTGTGGTGCATTTTACAGTAATAGCCCATTTTGAATTAGCAATGATGAGGTACAACTGTCATTATCTCAAATAGATTTTCATAACAAATACTCTACAGTAAGGATAAGGAAGCTTTAATTCCAGTTGTTTCCTGCTTTTTAAAGCTAACAGAGGGAATCGCAGCTCAGATCTACTTTGAAATGTCGATTTAGTTTTCAGTTCAGCCTGTGTCACAGACTTCTGATGCAGTTGTAACTGAACGATGACAGAATGGCATCCATTCAGTCTTTACGTGTCTAAACTATCAGCCCACAAAGAAACACATGAAGTGTGTCCACGGTGAAAAACTCCTGAGTGGGATCGTTTCTTCTTTATTCATCTTTGCTTCTGTCTCACATCAAGGTGAGGGATAAACCTCCTGATTACCTGACTGGCTGCTGTTGATGCACTCAGGCTTGTCTCCTGTTTTCATCTCGGCATTAGGAAAAAAGCACAGTAGGGAAGCATCGTTTGATGCATTAGTCTTCGGGGCACTACTTTTTCGTTTTTAATGAAAGGCTCTACCAATTAAAAGCCGATGATGTGGAAGGAGGTGGAATCCTCCCAGACCCTCGTGGCACGAGAAAGAGTGCGTGCGTGCGTGCGTGCGTGCGTGCGTGCGTGCGTGCGTGCGTGCGTGCGTGTGTGTGTGTGTGTGTGTGTGTGTATGTTTCAGCTTTTCATAAGTTCATTTCTTCACAGGGGCCCAGCATGCTTACAGCTTTATTGACTGGTAAGCTGATTATGATGAAACTACAACACAACTCAAGCCATTAAAGCAGAAAAACACAAATGCATAACACTGCAGCATTTGACCTCACGCACAACTGCAAAATCTGGTCCTTAGCAGGCCTCAAAATCAAACACAACCTCGGGGAACAACAAAATGAGTTACCAAAAATGAGGCCGAAAGGCAGAAATATGGTGTGAAAAACTAAGTTCACCTTTTCTCACTTCAGGAAAAGAGAAATTAACAGCTGAAAGCGAGATGTTGCTAAGCAAATGCATTTGATTAACTGATCATCGGTGAGTGTGAGCTCCTCTAAAAGGCTGCTGCTGTGGTGCATTCAGGTGACTTAATGCCAAGCAGGGAAACATCAGCACTGATCTTAGAGAAGCAGCTGCTGCTACTCATCAATCTGGGAAGGGTTATAAGCCCATTTCCAAACAATTTAAAGTCCATCATTCCACAGTATGAACGGCTATTCAAGTGGAAAATATTCAAAATAGTTTCCAATCTTCCCAAAAGTGGACGTCTTAGCAAACGTATCCCAAGGTCAGACCGAGTGTTGCTCAGAGACACTGTGAAAAAAACTACCCAAGAGCAACATCCCAAACCTGTTGGCCTTGATCACTTTTGGAACAACGTCCTTTGGACACATTAGTCCAAAGTGGGGCTGATTGGCCATGAAGTACAGTTCCAAGGGGGGGCACCCTGCAGTGATTGGGCTGAACATGAACTGTTCTTCATACCAAAGTAAGGCCGTCTGTGTGACAGTCATGACTTGGCCCAAACACCAGGATAATGATCCCGAGCATATGAACAAATCTCATAAAGCCATATTTTAGGTTTAATGTTTAAACAGGAGTGTTAATACAACTGTTTCATTGCTGCATTATAATAAAACCGAGTGTGTTGAGTTTGTTGCAGAAGAACGAGGCGATAAAGGTGAATCTTTGCTAACTTTGAATTTTTTACAAATGTGTTTTTGAGCTGAGATGGATCGAATTCCAGGGAGCAGCTG